>NC_071571.1:93560853-93823836 GCF_024509145.1 Vidua macroura
GGTAGTCTGTTGGTAGCAGTTCTCAGACTGGGCTGGGGAGCTCTCCTGGACTGGTAGCACCATGCTCATTTGCATTTTAATTGCCTATAAATTGCAGAATTGCAAAGTAAGTGAGCCATTCTAATTAAGAGTAAGGAAAGCACATCTGGTGTTAACTCACATACTTGGTAATGTAATGACTTGGTGTACCCAGTTGTAACACTTTATTTTTTGAGCTTTAACAGACACACTGTGTTGAAATGTATAAAAGAGAAGAACAATGTCAGTGTGTGCAGGGGAACAGGGCTGTCTTGTACCTTTAACAGTGCACCTGATTACTGGTAAAAACAAAGCCAAGTTTTGCAAATGCTTGGGTTTTATTTACCTTTTTTCTCCTTCTTTCTAGACACTGAAGAGTGGTGAAGTTCAGGAGCAGTGGCTCACAGACCTCCATTACTGTTTCAACATCTACCTTGCCTCTCATCCCCAGACACCTGGCCCTATAAACACAGTATATTGAAGAGGTCCAACTGCATTTATTGTAAAGCATTTACTTCTATTTAGTTTTGAATGGAAGGTGTTGGAACAAAGCTTGTCAATTTTTTTGTAAGTGAAACAATAAAAATTTTACAGAGAACTGCAATACCTCTATTGCCTTTTTTTTTCAAGCAAGTAGATCTTACTATAAAGTGTTTTAGTAAAATGTGGTGACCACAGTGAGGGGTGTTAAAGAAAGTCCAGTCCTTGATGCTGAAGAGCTTGCAGAGAAAGACTCATACTGACTCTACTCATCTATTATTTTGAAGCATCACATTATTTAAAAAAAAACAGTAGAATTGTGTAGTATCAAGTTGAAAAAAAAATTAGAAAACAATATGCCTTAGAGTAACATTTTTTATTTTTGCTGAGTTCATATTTTTAAATACTTTGTGCAAGGTAAATACTGTACACTGTGGCAGCTCCAAAGCTATTACGAGAACTATTTTATAGAATAGGGCCCATCTTTTCTTGCTTCTCTATTTAATGCACATAGAAGAAGAGTTATTTAAAAAATTAGTGATAGTTTCAAAGGGTAGAAAACACAGCCCTATTAGTTTCCATAGGTTGTGAAAGCAATTTCTTTAGTGTTTTATGTCAACATGGCTACATTTCCATTTCCTTCCAAATCCATAGTTAGCTAAGGAACAATTGTTTTTTTAGTAGACAAGTGGAGCATGAAGGCTGTTCTTCCATTCCTGCTTCGATTTTGAAATTAATTTAATGAACTTGAGATAAAATTAAACATTGGTTTCTCAAAACTGTAATATCTTTAGTACAGTTTTGCTCTTTTTTTGAAATGCTTTTTTACAAACACATTCGAAATTCCTACTTTTTGCAATGGAAAGCTCTGATTGCCTCTACACTGTTATTGCAATACCGGGCTTAGTGCTTCATTTTCTGTCTTCAAAAGCAATTCGGATTTCATCCCGTGTTGGTAAAGAAATTAACAGTTGCATTTAAAAACCAGTTTGTACACAAAACGAGTCCGGGTCCTTAGCAGTCTGCTTGGCATGTAATGCTGTGATAATACAAAACTGAAAATGTTCAAGTTTAATACATCATAGATGGCTTATACATTATGAAAGATAACAGCTGTACTGGAATGGATTTTAAATTCTAAACATTGGTTTGCTTAATGCTTCAGTCTTGTATTTTTTGGTTTTGCAGCAGTGGTTGGTCTCATGTTGTATGAAAATTGCCTTGATTTTCCCATGTTCTCCAACAAATTAACACACTGTAGGTTGCTCACTGTAAAAGAACAAAATCGTTTTGATGAGTTACCCTAGTGGGTGAAAAGCAGCTTCATCTACACTGTGTTCTAGTTTTCATAAGCAACGAATCTGCTGAGAGCAGAAAGTGACTTTTTCCTGGCATCTCACTGCTGATTGTCTCTCAGTAGAGTTTGGTTTCTGCAGCACTGGGTACAGCTTGTGTGGAACACTGATGATGCTGCTGCTGCGTGTGGGACTTCAGCAGCCTCTCATGGGTGCAGTGAGGTTCACCCCCATAAATGAATGTAGGGCTCCAGACTAACACTATACTCTTGGCTGAATTTGCTGAAGAGCAGAAAGAGATTGTGTTGAGCAATCTTTAGCAACATGAGCAATGTTTAGCCCATTAGGCAATGGGCTCTTTCTAGAAAGTCAGGGAAAGTAGTCCAGGGGCTAAAGCGAGTGCTCTGAATTGCTCATGCAATGTTTTTTTATTTCCTGTAATGTGCTACAAATAATATGACTGTTTTCCTTTCCCAGGTTTGTAAAGATTAGCTGCAAACATTTCAATGCTTTATCCCAAGCTAGAATGGGATAAAAGTTGATCCCAAGTGCAAATCCAAATGTTTCACTGAGGGTGTGAACTCAGCAGATCTTAAAGACGTCTTTCTAATGCCAAGAGTTGCAAAACCTGCTCCTTTGCAGCTCTGAACACACTTTAATGTCCACAGTGAAACAAAGAACCAGGCTGTCTGGTTCTGCTGCAGAGCGCCTCTTTAAGTGCCACTTGCTGAATTAACAAAAGGAATCTATTTAATTTTAAAAAGCCAAACAAAGTAGAAAAAGAACAAATTTCAAGTTCTGAAATGTTTTAATGGTAACAATCCTAAAGGGCCTATTTGCCAGAATATTCCAAAGTACTTAGCCCCTGCCTGTATCTCCCATCCCTTTTCTACCTGTCACGTGCCTTACTGAACAGTTCCTTTGAACACTCTACATATCCCCCATCCAAAGTGTTTGAGTTGAGTGTCAATCCCCAAGACAGATTTGTCACCGCACGCTTCTTCCACGAGCTCTATGAACATTAAAACTCAGGCTGACAGTCAGCCTTCACCTTCCCAAGTGCACCTTCTGCAAGGGAAGAATGAAACTGAAAAGTCCATTCTGACCTACTCCAGGCACCTACGTCAGAAACGGAGTATCTGGCATTAGCCACTGACAGCTCTGAACTTTTCCAACAAACGTAATGTTGTCATGCACAAAGGCAGGCAGATGAAAAACATGTTATTGTCTTTTAAGTAAGGGCTAAAGTTCCCTGAGCTCCTATTAGGTGAATAAAAGTAGGTAGTGTTCTGAAGGAACTGGGCAGAGTTCCTATCACTAACCTATTCGTCACCAAGTTATGAAAGCAAAGGCCACTCCAGCCTCAAGAGAAAGCCTTTTTATTTCAGAAGACAGGGAGATCTGTTGTCCTGAAAAGTTAAACGAAAAGAGCTAAAAGCTCTTTTAAAATTTAGATTCCTATCTGCATGAGGAGGTGGCAATCAAACACCTGTTTGGTCATGCCTCTTAATTAAAACAGTTCCCAGGCAGTGAAAGAAAAAGGCCTCTGTCTCTTAGTGAGGCAGAAATTCACCTACAGTTCTAACAAACTCAAGGATAGGTCCACTGTCGGATTTCCTTCTGACTTCAGAGTTGTGTTAAACTACTTGGAAAATGTATTTTACTTTCCTTTGCAAATTACCTGAACTTCTGACTCCTTGAAGCAGTTGCTGTGTTCCCACCTAGCTGTGGCCTGTCTGACTGAGGTGTAGCACAGCCAGGAACTCCAAATGCCCAGCGGGGCACTAAACCTTCACGTGGTGAAGCATCAACATTACCAAAGCCCCCAACTCCAAGTAAGTCCATCATTTTTTATCCAAATCACTCAAGGATAGAAGTGCAGTGCTCAGTTAAGCCCAAAAGTGTTGAAAGAAGGATTGTGCAATCACAGTTTGCCAATAGTTACGCATTTTGATAAGACAGCCCAGTCCTTAAGCACATTGTTTTCATATCTAAGAAGAAACCAATCTCAGGTATATAAACATCAAAGTATTCTTAAAATGGATGTGTCCTACCTGAGACCAGCTGCACATCAGAAAGTTTCAGCTTAGAAGGAGATCTTGCTGACTGACACACTTTGCCTTCCTGAGAACGCCCTTTAACAAACAATGTGAACAACTCTGTGTTTATCATATAGACGTGTGGTTGTGCATAGCTACAAACTATTTCAGTAAGTTACAGCATTCTTTTATCCTAAAATTACTCTCATTTTTTATGGGGAAACTCATGAGACATTCTGTATGACAGAAAATCGTGACAACCACAAGTGAAATTTAACTAATGTTAAAATACGTCTTGCTATAAAAACAAAACAAAAAAAAAAGAAGTTACTATAAAATAAAAAGAAGGAAAATAAATTTGTTAGCTTTATTTATTTTATCCTTTTTGGTTCTCAAAGCTACAGAGCCATGATAGAAGTGACTTAACCACCTGTTAAAGTATAGTTAGCATATCCTTACTCCATCAGTGTAAAGGAACTCAAGGTCTAGAAGCAATACTTTACCTTTTCTTGAAGATGCATTTCTTTGCACGTGCACATTCAGGCACAGCGCAAAGCACTGCAAAATTATTATAAAAGACAACCTTGCTCTTGCCATAAAGACCAAATCTTCATACAGGAAAGTTATCAACATGGAACACATTCTTCATATGAAAATATTTTTAAAACAGTACGAAACAAACAAAAAAGTTTAAAACAATGCTTTAAAAAAACAAACTATGATCCAGACAGTCACTCTGCATGGATACAGCCAGCTATCCCCAGCTTAACTGCTCTGTTCTCTTTCCACATTGATATATGTGAGCCGCTCTGGCAACGGAATTATTTGATTGCTCAAGACCTGTGCTGAAACAATGCTGTGTGGGGATTCAAACAGCTTTAGCAGCAGCCATTTTAAATCACTGAGTTGTTTGGTTTATTTAACCTGAAACAGAAATACAATTGCCCAGAACACCTGAGACTAATTTTTATAAATTGTTAAAATTCTTAACAATTAGATAAGAAGTGCACAGATGAACAGATTCTGTTATAAAAATGAAAGCATAGTTATACAAATAAATTATAGTGAAAAGAAAATTACCATATATCTGCTTTAGGATGGACTGCTTGCTGGTTTTTATGGCTGAGCTGGTTTTGTTTACAGATTTCGGGTTTTTACATGAAGGAACTGATTTCAGAGGGCCATGGTTCAGCTGCTTCTTCCAAGCAACCTGAATGAAGAAGGCAGCTGCCTCTTGTCTCCATTTGTCTTCATCTTCCTTGCAGTGCCGCTTAGCACTAAGGAGCTGAAACAACTCCTGTCTGAGCTGGTAACTAGAGAGCAGAAAAGAGAAGAGCGCTTGTTTTAGGTGACCTGTTTTAACTTCCGTGCTTTCCACGCATCAGTTCACATGGTGGATTACATGAGTAACTGGGAAAACAGAACTCCCACTGATGTGCTAAGTCACTTGGATGACAAATGTTTGTTCAGAAGAAAAAGTAGGAGTTGGGTTCAATTTTGGATGCATCCTTTATTTCACATAGTTAGGAAAGACCTGGCATTACAGGTATCAAAAGTTACAGTGCTTCCACATCAGCTGATCAGCTGCTTTATAAATAGAAAATCAGCAGAAGACAAAACTATAAATATTTATGGTAATAGTATAATCAGTACTGCTTCCTCATTTTCACTATATTCACAGGTTAATAACACCAAACTTTCTCGTGTGCCTTAGCACTTCATGTCCTCAGTCAATCAGTGCAAGAGACAAACCAAATCTGCCTCTGTGGGTTCCACTGCACATTTCCTCTGCAGAAAGCTGAGCTGCTCTCCACCCCTTCCTCTGAAGATGCTCCCCTCACCTTGTTTTCAGCAAACTCTGTTTTTTCCCTTCCCTTCATAGGTTCCCTGTCTTCTGACCCAGCCTTGCCTCAGCTGCTTTGATCTTACACACAGTCACATCCCTCTGCGAGTGGCAGCAGCAGATTATCTGTCCCTCACACTCCGGTGGCAAATGGCACCGGCAGCAAGGAGTTGTTTGGGGTTTTTTTTTCCCCTTGAATCGGACGTAAGTATTCAATCAGATATCGGCGTTTCACACTCACAAGTCAATTAACTGGCTTAGCAATTAACTCTGAATCCTCCCAGTACAAACCTGTCACAAATGAGCATTGAGTAACACTTGTAAAATATTAATTATAAGTTGGTAACAGGCCAAAACACATTGATCATCATCCCCTCTGGTGTTCAGAAAGCCTTCTAATGGATGCCCAGTAAAGCAAAGGAGGAAGGAGAGAGAAAGAGGTGATTTTTTTTCTGTTGCTCCCTCTGCAACAATTTCTAAATTAAAACAAAAGACAACAAGCCAAATACAAATTGTCTAAATATATGTTCTAAGCCAGTGAACCACATAATTCAAACAAAGCAGCAGCTCATATACAAAAAATGAGTACATAAAAGCACAATAGAATGCCAAAGGGAGATGATATGCTCCATTACAGCCCAAATAATTTTAAACTTCCAATAAGCTTAGTAAATTACCTCTGTGAAATTTGCTGGGTGAGACAAATGTATTTAATCTTAATTTAGTGAAGCTTCAGAATTCAGGCATGTACTGTTATGCAGCTCATTGAAATACATAAATGCAGGCAGCAACTGCATCTTGTCAGGGCCTGCAAGTTGTGAAGCATGGTATGAATTCAGAATGGGAGTATTATTGAGACAGAGGGAAAAATTATCCCGTCTTCTTAAATAATATGCCACTTTTAACTTTTCAACGGGGTAAGAGAGGAAAAGAAAGTGAAGAGAGAGAGAGTACAGTTGCAGTGACTTGCTAAAATAACTTGAGCTAAGGATGGGTTAAGTGAATACTTAACTGCAGAAAAAACAATTGGGCAACTGTTTTATACTGGAGCAGAAAAGAATACTAAGCTACTCTCTTGGAATTCAGTAATTACTGCCAGATGCCTTTGCTGATACGTGAAATGACCCCATTCACAGTCACTGCACCTTTGCACCCAGCTGTGATTTCAAGTTTGCAGAGAACTTCTGGTAGTTTTTAGCAACAAGAAAACAACTGTGAGGTTCTGACACTGAGAAGATGCAGGCAGTTATCTGTAGAGCAAGTGCATACTGTTTTAATTTAGCTCTCTTGTAACAGATCATTCTGATCCTAGTGAGAAAAAAGGAGAGTGGGACCAAGTTTGATACAACATGAATCTGACATGGTGCCTTAAAATATACCTGCTGCTTAGTCAATTAAACTACTGCACATAAAAGAAAAATGGAATATCCACGTGCAGAACAGCAAAGCTGGCAAGTGGTCTTCTCACTCCGTGTTACAGAAACTCGAGTTTTAAAAAATACTGCTGGCCAAAGTATGGACACAGCAATAATATATTTTAAAAATACAGCTTGACTCCAGTGGGAGAACAACAGTGACAGCAACCAACTTATTCCAGCTTCTGTCGGCTTCCTGTGGGCCCTGGAGCGTGGTACAGGTCCTTGTGCCCCCCAGGAGAGAGAACACAGACACAGAATGTGTAAGCCTCACTGAGCAAGATAAGCAATTAACCTTTGGCAAGCCACACACCTTAGACTATACACTTTTGAGGAGTACATTTATAAAGTTTGCAGATTTGGGAATTGAAACATTCTCCTGAGAACGGCAAGTATAATACACTTAAGTAGACCAGTACCACTCTGCTGTTGTGTTTGCCTTCAATAAGGAAATCAAGACTATAAAATTTGCAGAGCGAGACAAATGCATTTAGTTCTAATTTAGAGAAATTCCAGAACTCTGGCATGTACTTCTACATGTTTCTAATGTAGAATTACACAATAACATTGTCTAATTTTACTGCTACCTACAAGTACATGCTATTTACCATGTGCAAGTTCGGAACAAAAGCAAACACAGGACTGTGGAAGAACTGCCCAACTAATATCTCCTGCAGCCTTGCAGAATTTAAGATCTTTGTTAGTGTTCTATGAGTTCTTGCAAACAGAACAAAGATATTTACTTTTCACAATACTGTATTTAAATAACAAATGTAACTTAAACAATCTTTAATTCCCACAATTTCCAAATTGAAAGTGTTAGTTAGTGCATGCACTTCTTGGAGAGAACGCACACCATCCCTGCTTCTGCAGGTGCAGAGTTTCGAAAGGCCTATCCAAAATCTGTAGTGTGAATGGAATGCAGATTTCTGTGCAGGTAAGGAAGTTTAATGCATGGCTTTGGATCCCAGTTCCTGTGGGGAAATTTGCACAAGCACTCACCACACGTGGTTTTGCTTTGTCTTAAAGCCACGGCACATGCCTGCCCCTCTGTAAAGATTTTTAACTTGCAGATACTCTCTCCTAACCTACTCCTGGCTTCCTTTAGCTTTTGGTATCTAAGTGATTTGAACCCATAAGACAAGAACTTGGGATCTACATCAGAAAAGAAGGCCAAGGAGCAAGCAGCAGAGAGAGCAGAAGTGGTGGAACCCTGGGGAGAAAAAGTGGCTGTTTTGCTTCACAGTTCAGAGGAATATGGCATGGAATCACAGAACCACAGAGTGGTTTGGGTTGGAAGGGATTTTTAAAGACCATCTCATCCACCCTCCCTGCCATAGCCAGGGACATCTTCAACTCAGAGTCCCCCAGAGAAACTGTTAAACTAGTGAGAGACCTGGAAAGAATATTGGTAAACATATGCAATTTATAGTTTTCCGCATCCAGTAAAATCAAAGAAAATTTAAATTAAAACAAGAAATAAGAATAATTTGCATATTATATACTTCCCTTAGATACTCTTCCTGCCCATTTTGATAAGAAATTAAATATTAAGTAGCAGGTATTTTTAAAATGACTGCATTTCTGAGGCTGAAACTCACACATTCATGAACGCAGGATAATGCTGTGGAAAGCATTCTTCTGTACAGCAGTTGTTCCTGCTTAATCGAGGTATTCAAGCTACCTTCAAATTTTGTCAACGAATACTCAAAGCTCCCAAACAGTCCGTGGTTTGATTATCTGGTAAATGTTAGGTCAGAGCACAATTTCCAGTGTGTCACTGAACTCCAGGTTTAGGCAAATCCTGATTTGCACTCTCTAAAGAAATATCAGAGTTTGAAATAGAAGTTTTTTTTTTTATTATTTTTTTTAATTGAATTGAATTGAAATAGAAGTGTAACAATTTCTCTGATTATTGAAAGACATCACTTGCACTTTTTATGAAGTTACTAATGTAATTCTATGCAACTGGAACCCACTTCCCTTGTGTGGAGAAAGACACTGGCCTCGTATGTCACTGGCAACATGGTAAGCAAAATAAAGCACACTGCCAACAAGCCTAGTTTCATTTACATCTGCTTGTATCTCACTCTTCTCTAGCCACTGAAGCAGTAATCTTACCTTCTCCACGTCCTCTGTATGACTGTGGCAGCGTAGTTCTTCTTCCGAAAAAGCTCTTTTCTTTTCCTTTCTTTTTCTATGATCTGCATTCGAATCTCTAAAGGGATTAGTTCAATATTTGTACTTTGCCATGGAACAGAACATAATTGATCATCTGCATTCCTGGATCCAATTTTGCCTGTTTTTTCCAAGTTCAACGTGTCATCAGAAGCAGAACATGCTATTGGGTTTCTTGGCACAGTCCTGGTAGGTTCTGCCTCAGCAGACAATAATGAAGAGGCCTTTTTTGCTGTTTCATTGTTTCCCACTTTGACAGTTTGTTCTGCAGCATGCAGGCTGTCATTTCTGGTGCTTACAAACACTGTTTTGGCACTTCCTGGTCTACTAGAACCAGCTGGTGAACATCTCTTATCATTTATCTCTTTATTTCTGGGTTTCTGCTGGTGCCTTTTGCCTTTGGAAGAAGCTTCACCCAGCTTTGAGTTTTGCACCACTCCACCCGTACAACCGACATCGCAGAAGAACACAGCCCTTCCTTCACCATGGTCCCTCTTGCCAGAGGGAGGCTGACTTGGATCCTTCAGCTTCTCCCCAGCACTGGCAGTCCTACATGCAGAAGCAGAAAGCCTCCTGCTCCTCCGAGCAAAGGCATCCGTTGTGTCAACAGCGTGTTCCTTGTGCTTTTCTCCGTCCTGCTCCGCAGCAGCTGCAACCTGATGTTTCACCTCAACTTTTGTTTCCTCGTTTGCTTTGCCACAGTGGAAATGGACACAACTTGACTTGCTTTTGATGTGTTTCCTCAGTGAATCTTTAGACAGAGAAATTGAAAACAAATTCAGTCTCTGACCCAGCAAAACATAATTTATGTCTCTGATTTTTTTGCTCAGTTACCTTTGGGGCACACTAGGATTCACTTAAATGAACAAAAAAACATAAGCAGGAAGAATCAGAAGAGGACACAATTGCCTGTCACAGTAGCATCCCAAATGCCTTCATTTGCTTAATGTTTTACAAGTGGTTTTCTTTCTAACATTACATTTGAGTTAGATGCCTGAAAAATTCCTGCTCTGTCCACGCTGTATCCTGGCACAGGATAACCACTGATCCAGGAAACCCAAAGCACTTGGCTTCTCAGTACTTCCCTTGACATCCTGAATGATATTATCAAGTCCTTTCTATTTCTCCCTTGCTGCTGTGTGATCACTGCTTCTAAACAGTCTGGTGAGGTGACTTGGAAGCCAGACTGGAGTGCAAAACTGAAAATTCACCATCTTCCATCCACCTTCCATTCTGCTTGGAAATTAACAGGAAAATGAAAAAATAGACCAGAGAGGATGAAATGTAACAGACAGGATGTTACAGGGTTGACAGGAGAGGAAAAAGAAAAGAAAGAGATCTTTGATATACTGTCATTCCAGAAAATCATCTGGATCATCCAAAACCTGATGAAACCATGCTATATTTGTAATGTCTTTTTATATTTGTAATGTCTAACAGGATACCCTTTTGACTGGATAACCAGATCAGAAAACACTCAACAACTGAATCACAGTTTTCACAGTCCAAAGGGTCTAAATTTATATTTAATTCTAATGAAATGACCAATGAAGTCCATTAAAGTTTTTGTCACAAGAGGATTGATTGAAACACCTAATGAGAACTGACTATACAACTTCAAGGTTTAACCCTTGTTGCATCAACTTTCCTGGAATCACTTCAGTAACAAAAACAATTACCTAAAAAAGGCACAGCATTCTTCCAAACACCGTTTGGGTTGAGCGAGAGGATAAATCTAGTTTAAAAACCAGAGTTACCATTTCTCCGTTTACATTTTTCACGTGCACCACAGATATGTCAAATATCTTTAATGTTATTTTCTCTGAATGGTGCAACTAATAGAACAATTGCCCACAACCTGTTTTCACATATTCTAGGCATTTTTATACAGACCGTAAGACACTGTGCTGGTGTTTTTCATTACTTCACCCACATTTCATTACTTCACCCAGAGCAAAAGAATCTGTATCTAACTTTGCCCTGCTGCACAAATTGCTCACTGATGAAAGAATATGAAATCAGAGAAAGACAAAATGGATTCTATATATGAAGTACTCCCAAGAAGTGGACAAAGCAGATAAACAGCACAATTAAAGAAGATCACAAACCTTGCCTGATCTTACGACCTTCGCTCTGAGGCTCTGCTGACAGGCAGCTCTCCTTTGGGGTCCCTTTGTCATGACCAGCTTTAGGTGAACCTCTGCTGTTTCTCCCTGGCTGGATCTGTGAAGCATTGAGGGACAGAAGCCTCTTGCTCTGTGTGTCAGTTGCTTTGTTGGCTAACCGTGGGACACTGGTGGCCTTCTCCCGATTTGTGGGATTCTGTTGTACTTGAAACTTGTTTTGTTCCACGTTCTGCATCCCTTTCTGCAGCTTGGCTTCTTTCCTCTTACTTTCCTCTTCACGTTTCCTGCAATTACAGTCCATACCATAAGAATTTTGAAGATTAAATCTTGGGAGCATATATCTAACTTGAACACACTCCTCTCTAAAAATCTGACACTGTCACAACAAACCTTGACTTGACATCTTTTTTTGTGAGAAAAGGACACGTATTGCATTGAAATGTCTTAGCATGATCCAAAACAACAACTGTCTTGCAGCTACAGCCTGATGAAGGTTAAGTCCCTGTCAGCCAGCTGCCCATTCAGTTTGCAGTTGTTTTGACTTATCTTAAAACACTCACTGAAAACAACTAAATTTAGGGGGTTTTATAAATATACAAAAATTAATCATTACACTAGTAACTGTGTTTGCAATTACTAATGAGCAATATTTTCATGTGAATAGTAATGCAACGCACTGTATTTGAAAAGCAAAAAAATTTAACAGATGACAATATCTTTGAAAATTATTTTTTGTACTTAAATGTGTCAGCTAGTACAGACAATTATAAACCAATTTTGAACTAGCTACTGATACTAACTAGCTGCTATGTATTTGTCATTAGTGGATAATTAATTTTACATAAACATTATAAGTCATTTAAATGACAAATACTGATAATATGAGCTGTGAATTAAAAACTTGTATGCACATAGTATGCCATTACAATGGTAACATTTGGATTTGCAAAATTAAATAAGTCATGCATCTCTTAATGATGTAGCCATAAAAGAGAATTTTGGACAAACTTAGGAAAGGTGCATCCATTGAATAAAATTTTGCAGCCCATTTTGAAATATAGTGGGCTATCATTGCACTTTATCTTTTAAATTCTTGTTCCTACCAAGCAGAATAAACCCAATAGCACACGGCAAATGTTACATGCCTACCTCCCACTGAATTCATTTTTATAAATTAAGCCCTGGTTGTTGGATGAAGTGACACTTTTCCTGTTGGAACGGACAGGCGGTAAATGCCGTATCATGTAGCTGCCTGGTATTTTAACTTGCTTCCAGTGCTCCAACACAGTGTGCAGACTGTTGCCACATCACCTCCCAGCATGGCGTGTGACAGGTGAGTTATGCAGCACGCCAGCCCCAGTTCCTGTGAGTGGTGTCACTGCCAGCGCGTGTCACTGCAGCGCGAGCTGCCAGCCAGAAGCCCTAACTTTATCTGTCAGTGCTATCTTATCAAGTATACTCTGCAGAAGAAGCTGATTGAACTTTGCACCTGGAAAGCTGCTAATTGATCTAAAAAAATACACTCCTAGCAGCCTGGGATTCAGTATTCCCTCTGGCATGAAAAAAAAGTGGCTGCTTTCAATTAATATTGGCATTCCACAACCGGACTGTGTGGGGATGTTGGGACTGTGTACAGTATGGATCTCACTGCCATTACTGTGCCATTTGAGCTGATAAATCAGATCTTGCTATTCACAGAATAGTAATTTTCTATTCTTCACAAGAATAGGCAGCCTGTTACCAATGTCCTCTATTCAGGGTATTAGAAAAGGAAGTGTGAGATGGGCTGTGTGATACACAATCAAGCTGGAGTGACCTGCACTCCTCTGATGAGCAGATCAACCCAAAACAATAACTTCAGTAAAGTTATTCAAATGACACAGGACCAGAAACCAAGAAGTAAAAAGTGTTTTTTTCTTTAAAGGTTTTATCTGTGTGCTAATTTTTCAGATTAAACTGAAGACAGAATAAAGGGAAGGGATTTCAAAGCTCCCTATTCATAAAGCATCATCAGAATTGTCACAGTACAGCTTAGTTGAATAATAGACTCCTGAATACATAAGACCCTTCCTTTGTGTTTTGCTTTATTTAATCAGAAATTCAGTTTGTATTACAGTGAAGGATCTCTTTGAAATTAAAATTTCCAAGTTTTACTGATGTCCAATTTAAGAGGCTAGGTTTCATGAACTAGTGAAGGAAGTAGACAAGATTCTAACTTCAGGTTCTAACTTCTAACTCTCAGTGATTCTCAGGAGGTTCTGGCAAACCGAACAGGCTCCAAATTTGGGCTCTGAAGTTAGATAGCTACAGCTCAACAGTGCTAACAGAGCTGGCAGGCCAACATTTTCCATTGCAAATGCAACATAATTTTGTCCTGAATGGTCATAAGCTCATATTTTGTTGCAAAAGTGAAAGAATGAAAACTGAGACTTTAGCAGATGGAAAAGGAACAGTTACAGCCTTACATGCACATTTGTGAAGACACAGAGATGTTTTGCATTTTTGATTCTGCTAAAATGAATTCAACCTTTTCTATTCTGTTAAGAATAGAAACTTAACTTTTTTATCTATACGCTGAAGGATATTTTAAAGGAGAGCGTTTTTAAAGTTATCCTTGCAAAAAAACCCCAAAAATTTACTTAAAAAAATCTCAACTGAAAATAGATCTCCAGGTATGATCCTATTACTGGTAGAGATTTCTCTGGACTAAGAGCAGTTATAGTTCATGTTGTATAAACAGCATCTCCTGCTACACAATCCAGCACGATGATTATTTTCAAAAGAATGATACCACTGACTCATGATGTGTTCAGCCTCTGATCTATAACTATCTTTTAAACTGATAGTCCTTAATAAAAGTGTTAAGATGACAGTTAATTTCTGTCCAGTATTCCTATGTTGATGGGTCTTCCCAAATGTTTAGAGCAGTCTGTTAGCTCTTACCTAAGTACCTATTTTTTCCTCAGTCATTTCTTGTATGTATTTTACCACCATTCTGATTTCTCATTTAGTCTTCAATGTGCTTACAATCTTCTGCATCTCGGTGTTATTTTCAAATTCAAATTTACTTTTTAAATGAAAATACAAATTCATGATGGATTTATGTGAAATTCTTATCAATATACACTTCCAGCTTAAAGGTGACAAATAAGAAATTTCCCATGAGGAAGTATGAAGACTTCAGGCAAGTCTGAATGACAGCTACTGTTTCTCCATGGCCACAAAACTTGTTATTCAGACACAAAAGAAAATTGAGTTAGTTTGATGTAATTTATTCTGAAGTGTAAAAAAAAAAAAAAAACCACAGAACAGTTCAGTCTACTTAGCATCTCTCATGGGCCAACTGGTTTTTCACTCTTCCTTTTCCAATGAGTATTTTACAATGTTTTTTTTGTGATATCTACCTCACATCCTTTGTCAGTTCTTATTTAGCACCTCAGCTTGTTTAGCTTTATCATTGTACATTCTTCTTACTGTCAATTTTAGTAATTACATCAAATTTCCAATATTTGCTTTCCCTTTTCAGGTTGCTGAAGAGCTCATTATTTTCTCTGTTGCCACACTCCCCTATCTTTTCTCAGCATGCAGCGCTAACCACTAGTCTTCCGAAAAACCTCATAATCTACTTGTACCCTCTTGGCATAAGAACATTTTCTAAATCTACTGAGGGCTGTTTAATTGAACTGCTTATTTTCTTCTTGTTCTTCTCTTCCTAAATATCATGAGCTACTTACTCACTTTCATCCATTTCCCTTTCACATCCACATTCTCAATCAGTTTCCTTCAACTAGCCAGAATGAAAAACAGAAGTATGGATTCAGGAACTTATCCTGAGAAATTGAAAGGGGAGGTGAACAAATCAGGAATGAGTTCTGCAGCCCTTTCAAAATCCAGTACATTGGAAATTAGTTTTCTCTGAATATGTTTTAAACACATAAATATTATTTTCTTAAATAGCTGGTTTTGCAATAAGTAAACCAAAATCCTGTTTCTAAAGTCTGGAAGGGATCTCAGGAAGTCAGGAAGGCTAACAGGGTCAAATTGGGTGGTTCAGTTTTTTATCCAGCTATGTCTTGAAAACCTTTATGGACAGAGACCTCTTTGGGCTGTTCTACTGGTTGATTGTCCCAAGGGTGAAAGAATTTATCTTTATTTCCCATTGGGACAAAATCTCTTGTCCCAGCTTTTGCCTGTTAAAAGTTTCCCAGAGATCAGAAACACCAACCAGACTACAGTTCCCCAGATTTTTTTTTTTTTGGCCCTTTTTGAAGCTGGGTGCAACATTTTCTTTCCTCCCATCATAGGGGACCTTCCCTGGTCTCTGTGATCTTTCAAAGATATTGGAAAGTGACCTTTTAAGGGCATCAGTTAGTTCCTTCTGTACCCCTGGATGCAGCCAGCCTGGTCCCATGGACTTGTGTAGGCTGAGTTCTCTCAAGCCTGACTTAATCTTTATTCACAGCTGGCAGTTCTGCTCCTCCTTGAACCAATTCTCTTAGCAAAGAGGCCTGGCAGATTGAGGAACAGAAGGCATTGAGTACTTCTGCCACACCTGTGTCTGTTGTCACTAAATGCACCATTCAGCAACAGGCCCACACATTCCTTGCTCAGCATTTTACTAATGTATTGCTACTTTTATTAATGTAGAGGCACAGTCTCACTTTGTAACCTGTAACATGTCTTTGAAGTCTCAACTCCATTTGAGTTTTGGTGTTTCTGACACCATCTACATGCCCAAGCAATGTTTTTACACTCTGCCTTTGTAGTTTGTCCCAGCTTCTGCCTTCTGGAAACCGCACTTTTACATTTGAGCTCTGTCAAGGATTCCCAGCTTACTCAAATTGGTCTCCTGGTGTGTGTCTCTTTGCTCAGTGACATAATAGTGTGCATGTTGTTTTGGCCTTCATCAAACTTCATTTTATAAATTATGATTTCTTTGATATAGGAGAAAACATGGGAGAAGGTGTTTGTATAGAAACATTTCTATAGTATTTAAATACAGTGAATGTAATTTTAACAGAAAATAATATAGGTATGAGATGCTGGCTGACTTTTTGTCATGGTAAAAAGGAAAATAAAAACCAAAAAGAAAAAGAACAGACTATCTAAACCCAAGTAGATTTAGGAGTGATTTATCTTAGAGAGACTCTCTAAAGTAACATATTACAAAGCAAGTTTAAATATCTACACTGAAATAGTTGGGGAGAGGGTGTGTGTCTTCAATCTAGAAGCTCACCATCATTCTGGATCCCCACATAATGTCTACTTTTATCTGGAGACCAGATTTTTAAACACCAGTAGGGATAATAGTTTTCTGTATGCAGGAACACCCTGGCCAATTTTAGCTGTGGAATGCACAGATGGGGACGCAGAATGATGACAACATAATGTCCCCTTCAGTTTATTACAGATCATAAAATTGCAATTAAATAAAATTTGTTATGTGACAACCTGATTTGCTTGTACACTCCAATTGTACTGTAATTCTCTTTTTATGGTATTTGGTACACAGACTTTGTTTCTATTGTTTTCAAACAAATCAACAACAGCTAAGTAAGTTTCAGAAACTACATCAGAAACTCACAAAGGAAAACGATTATAAAAATATCCCCAAATTTCCATGAGGCAATTCTTTTCCATTTAATCTTCTACATAGTGGATCAGAGATTTTTCCAAAAATGACTGTCATCACAAAGGATAAAATTATTTAATTTGGTAAAGTCAGTTGTGACCACACAGCAATAAGAAGAGCCCTCCACATTAAAAAGAAATCTTTTCCAAGGCAGCTTCTCCATGCATAGTTTTGGCTTTACACTGATTTCAGCAGAAAAGGCAAACAGTAGGAGAGTTACAGGTTACAACTTCAGGACATAAAGATGTGAGTAAGAGATGAGTTACCCAGTATTTCTAGATTTGGTTCTTCCTGGGGAATAATAATTGTTTTATAGTAGCAGCAATCAAACCCAATGAAGGTCTGACTGGCCAATTATGCAGAACATCAAACTACCAAATTTGATACAGACTGGAGTGCAGCTGAATTTGTCTGTGATGCACAGATGCAGCAAAAATACCTCTAGGTGGAATAATTATGTTGTGTGCTTTTTTCATATGATCTCTCTTTATCAAAATAATACTCCCAAATCATGCAGAAATCTTTTCAGACTTATGTTTTTTCATTTCAGAATCAGCTGCTAATTTCATACTAAGAATCTTAAGGGTAAACTCTGACCAAGCAATGTATTGTGATAACCATTTACGTACCCTCTGAATTTAGAATTTCACCACTGTGCTACCATTACCACATTTAAATTGGGCTGAAACTCAGCCAGAACCTACACATCTTGCTGATAACAATTTGAATTGCATATGTTAGTTATCTGTAATCCAATATAACCAATTCATAGGAACTCTCTAAATCAAGACCACAAAATATAAGTGCAGAGAATAATAAGGCCCAAAATGAAGTTGCAGATAGAAACCAGGAGCCCAGGTTGCTAGAGAAACTTAAGTTAAGCCTTATTAAATCAGGCTTTCTCTGGTTTGTTTTCAGTTTTTTTTTCCTCAGCTACTGATTAATTTCTGTTCAAAACTGATATCAAGACTTGATAGGCAAATAATTATTTTCATTACCTTAAAGTGATAAATGTTTTCCAAGCATTTTTATCATACAGAATATCAGGCAAAGTTAATGGACACTAGCATGTTATTTCCTAAGCTTTTGGTATTTTGCCTTGCTATAGTATATTATACAAGGTTTGTTATTTAAACTGGGATTATATGGAAAATAACTTCCATCTGTCTATAGTTATATGGAAGTTATATGCTTCCTTCAGTTTGAATTTTACCAAGAGGAACAAAAACTGATGAGGAACAGTCATACATTGATAAATACAAACTTATAGCAAATGTCTATGTGCTGGAGTAAATTTCAAGTCTCAGACTTACTTGGCAGCAGCATCTTTTCTCAGCTGTTCATGTTTCATCAGAAGATTCTTCCTCTCTTGAAAAGCCTTTCTAACTTTGTATCCTTTGTAGACAGCCTGAATTTTGAAAGCAGCAATATCCTGAATGGCAGCTATAGACAGAGCCCCGTGTTCTAACATGAACTGAATCACTTCATGGTGTTCACCAAGCAAGGCATAATCAAGTGGAGTATATCTAAAAAAAAAAAAAAAAACCAAAAACCAAAAACCATTACTATTGATCTAGAATTCCAGTTATAAGGTGCTTTTCTTCACCCTCATTTCATAATAAAGCAACTTCTAGTATGAAGATAGATTAAGCACCATTTCAGTGGGCTGTTTTTCTCATCTTTTTAGGCATTGTTTTGCTACTTTATTCATTCTACACACTGTGGTTATGTTTAAAGCTTTTTTTTAGCCTCCTAATATGGAAGGGGGGAGAGGGGAACCTGAAGTGTTTGGACTAAATCTCCCAAAGCCCCATCCACAGTGTTAAATGCTTTTAAAAAGCAGTCTTTAAAATGTGTGATTGAATATTTCATATAGAAATATAAAGAAAAAGTAAGTTAAAATATTTTTGTGTTATTTCCATATGCATTTAAGTTCTAGAAATCTACTGTCAAATCTGGCTTAGCTTCTATAACATCGACTGAAGATACTATGACTGACAGAGCAACAGGATTAGATCCATATCAAAGGATAATGTCTTTTTTAGGGTATTAGGAAAACTTAAGTCTGTTTTCAAATGGACACAGGTTTTCAAAATATTAAATTGCTTTGGGTTTTAATGGTAGCAAAGATGTCTAGGCCTTTTTCAAAATAATTCCCAAATTACCCACTGTCGACATGGGAGCAGAATCTACCTAGCTCCCTCACTAACACTGAAACTTCAGGGAAAGACATTTATTGACTGAAAATTATCAGTCACAAACCATAATCAAGACCATGTAACATAAGACTATCCAATAACAAATGTCAGTGCATTTGACTGTGAAAATTAGGGCTCTTGCTGATGGTAACTTGCTGGGACGCAGCACTGGTAAGTAAAGAAAAACAGACAGAAAGCACAATTGGACCTGCCACACAGCAATGGCTTGATGGAAGGATAAACAGTATCTGAACTGAAGTGTCTGCAGGAATAAAGACAGTGACATAACATGAAAATTTGGATGTCAAGGTGTGTGGCTGATAGCATTTAAAGATAACCTAGCATTTTGATAACCTAGAGATGGGAACTTCAGATGGAACATTATTTTAGAAAAACACATTTTGGAAGTATTCCTTATGTTGAATACTTTAAAGACACAAAAGATACTAAAGTAAACTTTATGAAGTTTAATTTAGCAGTCATGAAGATCCATATTTTTAAACGTGGATTCTCTAACTCCATCTGAGCTACCTTTGAAAGTAAAAAGATCACTTAAATCAAATGTGAAGAGGGGTTTTTATGACTGGACACTTACATACACTCCTCTGTTGTGTCAGTTCACAGCTTGGTGTAAATTTCCTTTTCCCTTGGTTCTCTCTAAAGCAGAAAGCTTTTAAATCAAGCTGGCTTCACAGGGAACCATATGAAGACATCAGCCATCAGCTGTTATAGGCAATTTAACATGAAGGTGGTCAAGCAGCAGCTTGATGCACCCAAGACATTAAGCTGGACTACAAAATAAATTTGCAAAGAACAACAAACCCAATAGCCTCCAGATTAGCACTTGATCACATATCTGGCAAGCAAGAGTGTGCTTTAAAATTCTTGATGCAATCTCAGTTCTATCTTTTCTCTAATCTTTTAGTTATAACAACTATGTTAGCATTTTAACTGGTATCTCATACTACTCTCTAAGAAAGTAAAGAAGGGAAGCTTTTTTTCCTATAGGAATATTTGAAAAAAAAAAAAAAAAAGCCACTATGTAGTGAAATTGTTACTGATTAAAAACCAATTTCATCCAATTACAGGTGAATCTTATCCATGATGTTATTTTTCCTCTTCTTACAACACTTAACTTGATTTTCCACTTTCCAAACTTCCAATCTCTTAACAATAACACAAAGTTTGTCGATATTTATTAAGATGCAAGTATGCAATTTTTATATGTAGTTTAAGAGAATTGTATTAAAAGATGGATCCATCTAGAAATACTGGGGATCTCTTTTGTCCTGCACATGCACTAGTGTTTATCAGCAGACATTTGGAATACTGCTAGTTGTACGTTGAGTAATCTAGATTTACACATTAAATATATATTAATTCCAGAAGGGAAACAAAAAAATATACTATCTGAATGACTGTAATAAACCAGCTCAAGGTCTTTTCTTGACATTTGAGCACCATGAGAAAATTTCTACAAAGTAAGGATAACAGCAGTCTCCAATCTGGCAAAATTGTGGCTTTTAATCTTACTTATTAAAAGTAATTTAATTAAAACTGTTTATTCAATTTTCTATCAAAAATTACTAAAGACAGCCTTGACACTACTTAATTAGAAACTAGTTATACTTTCGTTTGTGTTTCTCAAGAAAAAATAAGAACAGAAAAGGAAGAGAGATCTGAGTGATTTAGAGTGGAGAACAAAAGAAAAATGATAGAGGAAGAAAGCAATTAAAATCTGGGGTTAAGTACAGAAGTCAAAAATTGAAATATGAGGTTGCAAACACCTTAAGTTATTTAAAATGCTGAAATATTCAAATTTATATGGCATGCTGTTCATAATCTTATAATTATGAGGAGGTCATCTACTCTAAAAAAAGGCATTAGAAATTTCTGCTAATAGTAATTATCTTCATGGTCAGGTGACTAATTCGAACTCCACAACCCAAATCACTTTTAAAAATCTATTATTTATATGTCAATGAAAGACAAAGAAAAGAGATGCAAATGTGCCATCTCTTTATGATTATAGGAGACATTTTTTTTTAAAACCAGGCCTTTAGAATACAGTACCACCAGGTACTTTGTAATCACCATTTAAAAACATAACATTACATTTCTCCCATTCTCTTTCTTCTTGCCGTATTTGTATCAAATATAAAAGTAAAATTCCAGTCTATTCCAACAGCAGCAGAACTGCCTTTTCATCCTTTGTCCATACATATCTGCCTTCAACTCCCTATAAATAAGATAGATCTTTAATATTTCCAACAAGACTAGAGTGAGTAAATACTTCCAGAAGATGGTTCAGAAGTATAAAAGTTGAAGTTGCAATGTCTTAGTTAAAGAAGGGAACTTTCACATCAGAAAAGCTGCTTACACTGAAGCCTAAGGTCATAGCACTCCTCTGAGATACAAGATGACAATTCTCTTGCAGCATCTGAACATTTAACATTTAAATGGAAGGCAGTGCTTTGGCACAATTACAAAATAACACCTTGAGACAAGCAGTACCTCTCTTCGCTGTTCTCCATGTGATTGGGGAAAGCATCAAAGCCAAGCAGTAACTTTATAGCATCAAGGTAGCCATTGTTGCAGAGCCAGTGCAGGGCAGTTCTGCCCTGTAAAACAATAGAACAAAACAAAAATAAACATTACCCCCAAACTCTACCACATCACAATAAAAGTCATAAATCATAGTGTAATCCAATGCTTTTCTGGACATAAAGAACAAACAGTTCTTCTAAATAAACTTCCTTGTTAAAATAAAAAGAACACAAAACTTAAAAAAATGAAATTTTTTTTTAACAAGATTTCAACACCAGTGCTTTTTCACCTAAAACAGCTGAAAAGTAACATTAGAAGACTAGCCTTAGAGTTGCTTTCTTTGCAAAAGATGTACAGCATGCTCTGTAGAATTCATAATGAAAACCACATTTCCATTACCTGGAATTATCTATGCCCTACGACAAATAGCTACAGAAAATTTCAATAAATTGGGTGAAGCTCTTTTGACTGATGAGGTTCTACTGACTTCTGAGAAATTACGTCATATAACAAAGAAATCTGTTATAGGTTGCACAATTATTCTGGCTCCTAATTTCAATTATTGCCTGAATAATGGCACAAAAGAACACATAAACCAATCAGTGTTTTGATTTTTTTTTTTTTAACCTGGAAGAGATATACACATGTGGATACTTAATGTGGACAAACAATTGAAGCAATTATTGTGCAATCTCACTTGCAGTACCTTACTTTCTTACTTGCTCTCTTTCTCTCTCTATTCTGGAGAACAGACTAAAATCACATTCCCATGTCAGCTGTTAATAAGGAATTATAGAAGAAATCAGATCATTAATATGACTCCTCATATGATCACACTTCGATAAGGAAAAACCAAAAGTGATCTGGAAAAATACTAATCTTCAATTCATGCTACATATTAAAATACTACTTTTCTTTTGAGATTTTAGAAGTGAAGTCATAGGGAAAATGACATCAGGATGCATTTCCTTTTGTGACAAACAGCAGCACAGATGTTTCTATGTCCTGGAAAAGAGAATGACCTTGAAGAAAAGGAAAATGTTTTGATTTATGGTTATTCTAAAGTTAATGATATACCTCAGTGAAGAAGAACAACATACCTCTTTATCCTGAATATTTGGATCTGCATTGTTTTCCAGCAACACTACCATGCAGTTAATGTAACCTCCATAAGCAGCACACTGCAGAGGTGTTCTACCTGCATAATCCTGCACATTAGGGTTGATTTTATTTTCTATCAGGATTTGGCACACGTCAGCATTTCCTCCCAGGGCTGCCCAATGAAGGGGTGAATGCCCATCTTGGTCAACCAAATCTACTCTTGCTCCTCCTGTAAAAACAAATACATTTCTGAGCACAAAAAGAAAATACCACTGAATGCTAAGAAAAGAGTGAGTTGTGTTCAATTAGAACTAATTTCATAAACTGACAATTCAGAGAAGTATTTCAGAAAGCAATTTCAATTTTGTTACTCAAATCCTTAAACTTAAATCAAAATTAATTGGGAACGAAATAGTTTCAAAGAAGGTCAGGTATCTAACTTTTTTACAATCTTCTGACTATCCTCTAATATGCTTTAGAATATCCAGACTTATCAATTGCCTATCAAAAACCCATTTTATTTGTTTCAGGTCTATGAATTTTCATTAGAACCTTTCTTTCTTAAAAATAACTCCTAAAAATTAGATTTCAGATTATATGTCTTTTTAGATCTCTAAAGCAGACAAGATTAAATATTCCCAATGTAATAATAGTTTTTAAAATAAGCTTTTTTTCAATTCAAGCATGCTAAGACTCTCTTATGCAGATAATTAATTTCTCTATATGTTCATGCAAAATGTAAAAATTCTGTTCAAAAGTAAAACTCCACAGATACAAGAACTTGAATGAACCAGCAACAATGACTCTCTATATCATAAAATATTTAATTAAAAACAAAGATTCTGATAGCCAAGCTTCTTGCATCTACAAAAGCTAAATGGCACAGGGAGTGGGGGGAAGAGCTTAACAGGAGGTTAAAATATGCCCAGCAGATCATGGAAGGAAGAACATTTTCAGTAAGAAAGGCTGGTTGATGGAAAACTTGCAAACTTTAGCCTGGAATACGTCATCTATCCCTAAGTGGAATAATGTCTGAAGTAGGAAGGAGATGTTTCTGGGAAGCTAAAATGACAGAATTTTGCATCTAAAATGCCACTGTTCTTTCACTGTACTTCTTACCCTTCAGCAGATATTCTACAATTATCTAAAACTGTGTACTTTGTTAAATCCTATTTCTGTCTACAAACAAAATATTACTTTAAAAAAACAACTAGAAGAAAATATTAATGATGTAGGCTTTTGATATCTATCTGTATTAAAAAAAAAATAAAGACTCACATAAAAAGCCTTCAAAGAACCCTAAGAATGTTTTTTTTACAGAGGTGAAGAAAGCATAATTTGATCTTATTTACTGGGGAAAAAAACCAAACAAATAAAAAGAAAAGAAAGTACTTGCTACGGGAAGAGTTAGTTTGAGAGACTAGGATGTACTTGCAAAGGCTTGAGCAGAAATGAGCTTTGCAAAGAACAATCCCAATTTTGAAAGTTTTGTATTTAACACTTCTAGCCATTTTGCACAGCACTGATAATCCTTTAGATTCACTAGGGCTATTTCACAAGGGGAACTTACAAACAAAACCTGCTTTAGGGAAGCAATTTCCTACCCCACCTCTTGCCCAGCTGTTTATTTCCCATTCCCACAGGAAGAGCAGCAGAACTCTTGAACAGGTTTGTAAAGCCCTGAGAGCTGACCTTTAATGAGTGTTTGAATCACCTCCTTGTGACCCATCTCACAGGCTCGGAAGAGTGGGGTGTGTTTCATCACATCCAGAGCATCTACCTGGGCTTTGTGCTCCAGCAGCAGTTTCACTGTGCTGACGTGGCCAGAAAGGGCAGCAGCGTGTAATGCTGGAGAATAAAGTAGCAGGGAAAAAGAAACCATAATACCATGAGCTTTAGAGGTCCACAATTAGAACAGTCAAAATAAAAATCAATTACAACTATTTTGGTGGAAAAAGTACTTTTCAACCTCAAGAAACTGAAGAAGCGATGATGTAACAACACTTTCTTGCCATACAAGCAACAAGTGGGAAATCTATTAGCCCTGAAACATGTTTCTAACTTGCACAAATAGAAATTTTACATTTAACACCACCAAGATTGGCTTATAGTGAGGATTTGTGGAAGAATAGCAGCTTCTGATTAAGAGAACATAACATGATTTATTTCTGCCTCTGTTCTGTGGCATTTTTGAGATTGCTCATCATCAGTAAAAGAAAGCTTTCATTATTTCTTCAATGCTTTCCTGCAAATGACTTTTTTCTTTCAAGTAAGCAAAGTCTTCTCAATTAAAACTAACTTCAGAAAACTACTCAGCTGTTCCTACTCCTCCTTGGCTCCCTTTCTTGTTTCAGAATTGCTTGGAGAAAATTTTATATGAAATTATGTTGCAAGACCATCATATCTTGCACAGTATCCCCAGCTCCCTGTTTTCTTCAAGAGAAAGAAAAAGATTACAGAAAAACCAGATGCTGCTACTTCAGATACTTCAGAACTCAGGTAAAGATGTGGTGTCCTGTAACTGGAGTTGCTATTGCCTAACACAGCATCCTGCAGGCACTGTTAGCCAGAGTTGTGGATGACCAGTTCACAGCTCTTTTTGAAGTAAAGAAGAACTGCACACAACAATGAGATTTCAAACCAATGGAGAACAAATGTATTGGTGGTTTCACTTACAGTTTGACTTCAAAATGCTTTGGGTTATTTCCTATAGTCAGCAGTCAAATCAGACAATCTACATTCTCACGCTGCCTTAAATGTAGAATATATTACAGACAATAAAATCAAAATAATATAGAATAAAACCACAAAACAATGTGTTTCATAAGTGTGCATTTAATAAAATGAATTCATATTTCCCCATGAAATTTCAGAAATATTCATGCTTAGTGAGAACTGAATCTGCTCATGCAAGCAAAATGTGGAACTGTAAACACTACCTACATGTCCACATTTGTTTAATGTTAAAACAGACAGGGTCAAGATCCAGCAGAGGCATTTTACAGAAATGCACACCACAAAGACCAGCATTAGAAGGAGCAGCTTCTTGAACCATAGGCAGAATATAAAACCAGCATTTTTGTATTTGCCAGCTACTGTTTAAACCAGTACCAGTTTATGAGACAGAAACCCTGCACAACCTGTTACACAGGCCCTACTAAAATGCTCAGGTTGTTCATGTTGTCATTGACCTGAATCCACCTGGTGTACACTGCCTTAAAGCAGAGTCACAAAATAAGTGATAGTAACATTGTGACACGAGCTAAGCACTGAGGTCAGAGCCAGAGACACTCTGAGGAGTGAAAATTGAGATCATGCCTTTGAGAGGACGCTGATTTAAGTTTAAGTGCAGCAGCCTAAAAGCACAGCAGAGCTCATTGCACTCGTGAAAAGTGAGTGCCTGCACAGCAGCCACTGCAAGTGGGTGGCTATCAGTAGGAATTGGACAAGAATGAGATCCCTGCCGTGTTGTACATTTGGATGGGCCTGGTTTTCATGGTCTGACCTCACAATAAACTCTAGGTTCTGGTTTTTGTCCTGAATCCCTCATGAAACCAAAGGCAGTAAACCACTCCATCAGATGACACATGGGGTGTGTGTAACAATACAATAGAAAAAGAGCTGCTGTGTCAGCTTGGCCAGTTCTTCCCCCCTATCACTCATTCTGACGC
Source organism: Vidua macroura (assembly GCF_024509145.1). Taxonomy (NCBI): domain Eukaryota; kingdom Metazoa; phylum Chordata; class Aves; order Passeriformes; family Viduidae; genus Vidua; species Vidua macroura. The sequence continues at coordinate 93,587,397 of NC_071571.1, forward strand.
AGGCATCTTGTTTCGCACTTTGTGCTCAATATTTTCTTGTAAGCCAAATTTTCTGTGATGGAGTCACGGTGACTGAAGAGATTCTTCAGCCAGCTGCTCACAATGGGCCCTTTGTTCAGCCGACAGACAGAGCCCTCTCCATTGTGCGCAGTGACGGCAGAGCTATAAAGCTGCCCCTGTAATGCTCCTGCAGCGCTGATCTCTGAGAGGAGGGAAATTCCTTTCCCTTGGTGTCATTCTCCTACACAATGCCCAGAGTCTCGATGTTCTAGCAGAGCTCAATGGAGAGCTTGCTCTTTTTGAGCAAATGCAAAAGGCTGCCTTAACGCAACATTACAACCGCGCTCAAGTGAGTGCACACAAAAGTCAGAAAAACACAGCCTTGAACTCTGCTCAGCAACTGTATCCCAGGCACGGAGGCATGTGCGCTATTTTCTATTAGTGCATAGCTTCCTGTCCGAACACAACACTGCTTTTCCCTCACGAAAACTTGGGAATGATTAAAGCCCTTTGGAAAGAAAAAAAAAATTAAAAAAATCAGAGAGTGATTTACTGGTGCGCTTCCTTTTATGTTTAGAGCTCGCTATAATAAAGCCCATGCTATGCACTCGCTGGCACAATGATGCAGCTCGGGCTGCTCGGCAGCACAGCTCCCCACATCCAGACTGTTCCCGAGTTCTACACAACGGCACTCTCAAGCAAATGGAAAATCCATTCATTTCCTTGGATTAAAAGCCCTACAACGAAACCGAGATTAAAAGGTGATTACATATCACCGCTAGGAAAGGTTTAAGACTGAAAGATAATAAACCCAACCACCTGAATTATTCAAGCATGAAATCCACACCTGAGTAATTTCAGAAACACAGTATGTGATTACCGATTACTGCCTGCAAAGAAAAAAACCCCTTTGTAAGGAGGTTTGCACAGTAACAACAACATTGTTGCACCTTAAGGTCCGAAACAAATACTGAGAGGTATTTGAAGGGAACTGTCATGAAGTAGCAAGTGTAGGTGACACTGATAAAAGATTAAATAAAATGAAAATTGTAGAATATTTCGTTTGTAATGTCATCAAACATGAAAACTGAGATTTTATTTGTTGCACTATTTCTTACACTCAAAAATTTCAAACTATCACAACTTGGAAAGACTGATGTATTTAGTGTGTGTTACATTTTAAGAAAAACAAGAATTTAGATATTTAAACAGAATTTTATGTTAACTGTAAATTGCTTTTTGTTAAGATCCAGCATATTATCAAAGGAAACTTTAATTTTTTTAAAAGGAGATAAATTAATAGTTACTACAGGAAATTCTGTATTTCATTACTTGCACACTTGAATGCTGAAACACTGTGTTGCCTACTTATATTTTGTTTCAGGCAGATAACAGGATGATAAATTTGGAGGATATCAAGTTTGATCTCTTGTTTGGACATCAGAAATGCAATAGCTCTAATCTTTATTTCACTATCTCTAAAAATAACTATGGAATGATTTTCATGATAATTTAGTTACTTCAGTGGTTAGTTTGCTCCATATTGTTTCAAAGTATTTGTGTACTGTCAAATACATTTTTGAACAAGCTTTTTCAGGAAGAACTTTTTATGCAACTATGTTTCATGTTATTCTTCAAATTACAGAACAGCTCTTCCTTTCACAGGACTACAGAACTAACTAAACAGCATTGCAGTACATTTCTTCTTTCTACATTTCAAATGAACTGTTCCAATCTGTGCAGAAAAGGTTTGTTTATTTCCCACAATAAGGCAAAGAACTGACTGACACATATAATTACAATAATGCAGAAATGTTTTCAGGATTGAAGTACACATTCAGAAAAATATTAATATAGATTCTATCAATGTTTCCTCTTGGTGGAAATCACACAGATTGGAAACATACAGTGGCTCTTTACTGTAAAGCATCTTACCTGTGCCAGCGTATTTGTCTGTCATATTGATATCAATATCCAATTTTAAAGTCAGCATAGTCCTAATGACATCATCACTGCCTTTGCCAGCTGCCCACATGAAGGACGTTCTTCCCTCAAGATCTGAGTCATCTTTTACAGAAGGATGTTTCAAAAATACTTCAACTGTTTCCTGAAAAGACATACTGTTGAAATTAACATTAAAAGGAATCTGCAACAACAAGAAACCATTGTCTCATGTAGCTGTTTATGAAGCAAATCAAAGCTTCATTTTTCATTTTAAGTTTATAAAGAGTAACTGCTCAACAGAATCACTGTATCTCCTGCTATGCCTTTTCCCTCACCAATGATCATAGAGCATCCTTAACTATGAGTTTAACACTGCCATTTAACACTTTTTTCTTTTCAGTGTCAAATATGATGTGTTCGTAACAAGGAAGCAGAAGACACCATAGTCTCTGTGAAGAAAGCAATGGGAAAAATATCGTGGGTTTATCCAAACCTGACTGTAATACTGTGATGAAAAAATGACAGAATCCTTTAGGCTGGAAAAGACCTTTGAGATCGAGTCCAACTATGACCCAACACCATGATATCAACTAGACCATGGCACTAAGTGCCATACCCAATCTTTCCTTAAAAACCTACAGAGACAGTGACTCCACCACTGCCCTGGGCAGCCCATTACAACATTCCATCAGCCTTTCTCTGAAGAAGCTCCTTCTGATGCCCAATCTAAACCTACCCTGAAAACAATGTTCTTTCAAAATATTTTCCCAGTATATTTTTTTCTCTCCAATTATAAATACAACTGCACATGCAAATATTTTACTTAGCCTAGCTTTAATATTTTGACTGTTAAAAAAAAAAGGGGGGTCAACATAGACACATTTCCTAATGTTTAATAACATCATCAGGTTACTAATTACTGAAATACTATATTTCAGAAAATATTAAGGAAATCTTTACACCTGAGTCCAGTCTTTCCACTGTAACTGTTAAACTAAAATCTCAAATCAAGGCAAAAAATAATTATTTCTTTAAATGCTGTGTTTGTATTAAGCTATCAGCAAACAAGTCCACTTGTTTAACCTGCTGCTAGATTCTTAAAGAGTCACCCAGGAAAGGAAGGGAGAGAAAATCACAACTATTAGAAAAAGAATAAAAAGGAAGATTTTCTCTTTTCTATCTAATGCCTTAAAAGGCCATGTATGTAACAGCTGGGAAATATCTGATATGAGTCACTGGTAGGCCAGCCAATAAAAACCTGAAAAAAACCCCAGGTTTCATTATTTTACTTTATATTTCTATTTTATTATTAATACTATCTTAGCCTTTCCTCTGTGTGACCCCACAATAGCTCTATCACTGCTCTTGACAGAACAAGAATCTCCTGGCTATAATGAACTTAAATTCTTTTAACCATGAAGGTGTTTGAATGCCTAAGTACCACTGATCAGTTTGGATTTGTTTTTTAACTACTACTTACTATTTCATCCCTCTAAACAAATAGGAAATGTCTCATTTATCTTATGCTACTGATCTAGGATCTTTACAGCTTTGTGGATTTAGGTCTGAACTAACAGTTTATTGTGAAAAGGTCCAGCCAGAAGCAAGGAGAGATGGAAGCATAAAGCTTTCCACACAAACCCAGCATGAGTTTATCTCTCTGTGTACTCACACTGACCACCATTACACCTCAGACACAAACAGCCTCTCATTAGGCCAGAAACTCAGCACCCTCCCAGGGCTCAGCCCTGCTGGAAATCCTGCAGAGTGAAAAGCACTGCAAAGGCTGCACTTCTTCAGTTCTGAGGCACACATTCTAAAAAAATGCAAATATTTTATTTTTCTGTTAAGTTTTGGCAAAACAATGCTTCTTTCAATGACTCTTTCTTTCCTACAGCTTTTAATTGGAAAAAGTAGAAGAAAATCCCACAGTACTATAAGCATTATTTTTCAAAATGAAGTTACCACAACTTGAAAACAAAACAAAATTAAATTACACCAGGATAACTAACAAATCAGGAAATAGAAATATCAATCAATTTAATTCCACATGTATTTTGCTATGAAAGATCACATGTATTCTAATACTACTAAAAAAAGTGGAAGAAACAAAAAAAAATACCCCAAAAATAATAATAATTAAAAAAAAAACAACAACAAAAAAAAACCAAAGCTGAAAAATAACAGTAAAGGAAAGAGCTAAACATGAAATATTTAATTCTGTGCTACCATGAAACTGAAAAATACTATATATTATTTTTGAATATTTAAAAATAAGGCAGGGGTATCCATATTTCATTTACTAGATCAATCTATAAATACATGAAAGGAAAGCACATTGTTTTGAACACCTCTAGAAAAATCCAGAAAAAAGAAATGTAGTCCTGCATACTAAAATCAGTATGAAGGGAGCATCTTAGCTCAGTTGGTTAGAGTATGGTGTTAATAATACCTGGGTTCAATCCCTGTTTGGGCCATTTGCTTTAGAGCTGGACTTGATCCTTGTGGGTCCCTTCCCACTCAGAATATTCTGTGATCTGGAAATAAAGATCCTCTGATCTTCCTTCACACATGAAGTTCAAAAATTTAAACAGCAGTGTTTCTTGGGACCTCCTTGGGATACCCAAGACATCTAAATTTGGGTGGTTATATTGGCTAATGTCATTTCTTCTAGAACTTTTCCTGCCTATAGTAAGTGGGGATAAGTTAGTCTTAGGGAACAAATTCTTCACATACATTAAGTGCTGGCTGATCCTCTTCAATCTTTAAAAAACCCAAAAATGTCATATTATAGTAAGTAACCCACAGAGAAACAGAACAAAGAACAAGATAGCAAGGTAAATAAAACTGAAAGCCATGCAAATATTTACCATAAATACAAAAGAACAAATTTTTTCTTGTTAGAGACTAAGAAACATCACATTTTAACTGAGAAAAACCACACCTAACCAAAGTTGGGCAGAATAGAACAACAATGTGGCTCTCAAACCATGAGTATAGAGGTGCTACTGCCAGGACAAACATGGATGTATCTCCACTCAGTTGTTTGACCATGTGTATGGAGTGCAGTGGTGGGAATTACTCAGTGATATTGTATCTAAAGGAGGCTTGCAGATCTGAATGAAATTCTCCTGTGTGATTTTTCATGCAAGATGGGAAACAGTACATTCATTGTAAGTACGGAAAATTACAAAAGAATGTCTGATTCCACCATGTATTTTACTTCCCCTTAAAACACGGATGATATCACAGTTTGGCTGGCTGATGGGATCAAAAGGCAGCAACATAATGAAGATGTTTCATTCAACTGAATCAAGACCAAGGAAAGAAAAATCTTTTTAGGAATACATCAATATAGAAAAGGAAAAAAACAAGATAAAAGAATGTGGAGATAATCACCAGATGGTAAATACATTTTTTTCTTTTCTATGAGTCTAACTCAAACAAGAAAGAAAGGCTTTTACAACACAGAAATTTTAAATGTATGAGTTAGGCCCAAATTGTACACAGCCCTAAACTGACAAAAGTCAGCATCAACAAAAAACTCTTTAAAGTGAAGTTTACATAGAGAGATATGCTTCAATAAAAGTCTGAATTTAAAAAATATCTGGATGGTCTTAGTAAGACCACCTCCAAGAAAACCCCACCAAAGCCCCAAAACACATTCTCACTAGGGAGCAAAGATATTGGTCTATTCCCTCTTTCAATACTACTTCTAGATTTGTTAACTTGAATTGTTCTCAAGGGTTTTTAAATTCTCCTTTTTTATTTGCCTTGTTAACATGTAGGTATGCAAGAAAGACCCAAATTACTATCCTTGCTAAGAAAATGTTGCAATGTGGACTACATAACTATTACAATAATTAGGCACTAAATAAACCTTTCTGTAAAGGGAGGGTATGAAAACTGTGAGAGGTAAAGGAGCTTAAGAAAAGCTTTTTTAATTTCCAGTGCTTGAGAACTACTTATGCAACATCTGTGACTGACAATCATTGAAGTGTTGAGTTTTATGCTTGGCTCTACTGTATCTTGGATCTTACTCCGGAAAAAAAAAAATTACCTATTATACCAAAGTATAAGAATTAAGCTGTCTGAGAAACCAACGTTCTTTGTTGTCTGAGTTTAAAAAATATTTCTAAAAATTTTAAAAATATAGTGATCCTGAAGAATTATGACAAAAGGCACTCAACTCTTCAGCCGTGCTTCATGAAACAACAGTTCATTCATAATGCCCAATATTCATAAATTAATTACTTTCTTGAATGCAAAGACTGGTTTGACTGGTCCTGCAGCAGCTGTGCAAATACTCCTACAGGTCATCTTACCCTAGATACCTTCTAACTGCTTAGACTTCATTATAATGAGCCCTAAAACCTGAAAGCACTGTGAAATAGTAGGTGTCATTCTGCTTTCTGTTGAAGTAACTGAATGGCTATTGTGTTTTGTGATGCAAACATATAGCTCAAAGGGCCTTTTTGGTACAGAAAGTTAGTTTTTGTACATCTATCTTTTAATAGTTTGAAATTAACCACGTTTGTATCAGATTACATAGGAGAACTCTGAATTGACTCATGCCAACAACACTGTGTTTATATGATTTCAAAAACAACTCAAACACTCTGCTAAACTATAAAGATTTCAGTAAAATATGTTTACTTCACATTTAGGGTATGTTCTACTTACAGCAAAGTTGCTCTGTGCTGCATAATGTAGGGGTGTTGCACCTTGACTATCAGATGGGATAGTTCCAAACTTATTTCTTTCTAGTAAGAGATGGACAATCTGTGCATGACCTGAGAAAAAAAAATAATATAATAAAAACAAATTTGTATCAAATCCTAAAGTCAATAAAAAGCTTAGTTAAAAAAAAGTTTAAAAATCCTGCTGACAAACAAAAAACCTAAACTCCAACAAAACAGAAGAAAATGAACATACTTTCATAAATAGTCACATATTTGCATTGTAGCCATTATAGTTTAAATGTAAGAGAGAAACATAAGACTTGATATTTGAACTAATAAGTGTGGCATGTACTTTCTTTCCAATAATGCTCCAGTGCCATACTCTGTATTGCCATTTTTAGGGGGCATCTATAAATCAGAATGACTGATAAATACAACATTTCTTTTAACAAAAATCTAGAGCTTTTCCCTAAATAAAGAAACCAGCAATAACTGGCCAGACAGCTATGCTATTAACTTTGTAATGAATTGGTTGGATATTTCCAGAAAAAGCTTATAACTCAATTGAGATGCTGCATTTGAGTGACAGGTCAGTCAGAAAGAGTAAAGTGAGCATAGGCTGATGATGATGAGCATTTGTCCATCTGCATTAAAAGACATGCTAAACCAATGTTGACAATTTCATTTCACATCATACTGTTTTACAGAAATCAAGTGTAAATTCTTCACTTAGGTTTTATTTAACCAAAATTTAATCTGAGAATGAATAGCAAAATCAGAGACTAGTCTACTACCAGCTGCTATAAAAAAGCTCACACACAACTCCTTCCATAAAAACATATTTTAAAAGTTTGAGATTAAAATCACAACACTTTTGGAGGATGGGTAAAGTTTATATTCACTTCACAGACAGGAAAACAAAGACAAATACAGTATATTGCCACTGAAGTCAACCAATCCTTTCATATACTTGTGTCTGTTGGCATATGCAGCTCACAGAGTATCTTAAAGATTTGGTATTTCAAGCAAGACTATAAAACCACTCTGATTTTACAGGTGAAAACCTCCAGTACCTCATATGTCAGAAAAGCAATCAATTTTGCAGCTTGTTACTTTTGCACAGTTGTCTTGAATCACTTTAAAATAAATAAAAAGGTAGGTAAACCTTCCTGCTAGGAGTAGATTATTTTAAATGAAAACACCAACAGTTACAGAATGAAGCTGTGATACAGTTGTGGTCTGTAGCTCTTAAAAACCTAAGACATGGAGAACTAGACAAGCCCTCTTTTGTGAAATGGCAATTTGAGACTTTATATGTACCGAAGTATCAGAAATGAGAGAAAATGGTAACTTGGGTCAAAAAGGATGAAGAGTTATGTGTGCATTTTTTCTTTCTAGGGCCCTTAGGGTGTACAGGAATATTCCTCTTTCTTTTTAGCCATTAAGAGAACCCTGGATACAGAATGTCACATTATTCTGTCCCTTCCTACAAGAAAAAAAAAAAACAAAAACAAAACCAAAAAGAAGAGATATAATGTTGCTATGCTATTCCCACCTGAAGAGTATAGGAATTAAATTGAGGTTCACTGGAAGAAGTTGCTTTGGAGTGGAATCCTAGCAGAAAAACCATAGGAGTCCTGAGCCTGAAAAAAAAGATTCCTGAACTTTCAGGACAGACAACAAGCTAAAGGGAACCTAACTTCATAATCAGGACAGGAGGTCTAGCTAAATTATTTATAAGAAAAAGGCTTGAGGGAGTTGAAAAAAAAAAATTGCATTGAGTGCAACAGTAAAGAAATAGGTGCAAAGGTGGATCTTGTTTGGTCATTAATCTAGACATTAAAACTCATTTCTTGAGGTCAAGAATTGTCATTTCTGTTGTACTTAGAAGAGATGTAACTTGGGTGAGACTTTTATCTACACAAAAACAAAAGGTAAGAAGAGCAACAATTCCCTTAAGATGCAGTCACATGCCATCCATCACATCTAAGAAAAGTTGTGGCAGCATCCCTGCACTGCTTTAAATCGCCTGTTGTTAACCTATATAGTAATATCATACTCTCTTTAACACCTACATAGAACATTACCTTCAACTTAAAACCATAACCCTGAAAATTAATAATGATTTATTAACCAGAAATTCCCAAAGAGCATATGCCACCTAGAGACCTCATCAGGTTCACAATGTAGTCCGAAGGTCTTGGCACATCTTCCCCCTTTATTATACATTGATTAGACAATCCATTTTTACAACAGACAAAACTTCTCTCTTAAATTTCAAAACAGAATAAATTTTGCTTCTTGGACAGAACCGAGTGATAATGACTATTTCTTTGGAAAACTGATCCTATGGCACTTAAAATGCTTCACAATTTTTCTGCTAAAATTCAATATCTCTACATATATACAAACTTGAGAACCCCCTTCCCTCTTTTTTGTTTTTAATAAACACAATCAAACTACATGTATATTGCCACTGGAGTTGCTGTAATTCACTCCAGTGAACATCTGATTCTTATATTGGCATTCTTTGTCTGCAATGTCCCAAAGGATCATTGGGATGAAGCCAGTTAAAAGGGGAGAGAGACTGTTTGAAGATTCTTTTATCCAGTGGTTATTTTTTTCCTCCTGAATGGAAATAGGAGGCAAATTTTCTAAATCATATTATTTTTGTGTCTGTCATTTTACGGGTTGTGTTTCCCTGCACTTAGACTATTTACATTTAATCATATTTTAACTTGTTTTGCAAGGATCTAGTTTTTGTAAATACAAATCAAAATTCACATATGCAAGGTTACAATTTACAGAGCATCTGAGTCTCAGAGTAACAATCTAAACAGAGAAAAACTCTATACAAATAAAACTCATTGTCAGATCTGATTAGATTGTCATAGCGTGTCTGATGAAGAGCTCATACTAGAAGTGTGAACTCTGCCATTTTTTTTTTGTTTACTTGTGCTGGCATTATCAGAGTATCTGCATTTTCTTTGTGGGAATCTTCTTAAGGCCCTTATTTAGTTTGTGAGGGGTATTTTAATAAAAACTAGATGATATAACCATAAATCCATTTAACCAGACAGACACAAACTGCAGTACCTCACAACAGGCTGAAAGTGAGCATGTGACTCATGATGCCACCATCAACCACTCTGCATTGTGGAGCAGCTCAGCTCCCTCAGGCACCCTGCAAACCTCCATGTGGTTTTGCATGGTCCATGGTCCATCTTACATATGGACCAAACAGGGTACTAGCTTAAATCTGTATATGAAATATTAGTCACGTTATCTTTTCAGATAAGAAATAAACTCTGATATTTTCTTCATGCACTCCCATAGATTGTGTTGCTCTCATGCTGGGCTGTGCATACCCCACTTCAGACACCACTGTTCCAGAGTATCTGGGTTTTTTAACCTATGATCAAAGCTGCATATGCAAGAACAATCTCATTATGCCCTAACTGTTCTTAAATCATCAGCATATATAACCTGTTGAAGTAATGCACTGTACAGTGCTCTGGAGAATCTGAAGCTAAAATAAGCAGTCTACACACAAACTTCTAATCCTGGTTGAGCAGAAACTCTTATTGGTCTAAAAGATTAGTTATACTGCCAGGCTGGAATTAAATAAAAATCAGAGACAAAGATTAAACAGTACAGTTAATTAATGACTAAGTGACTTCAGCAGTGTCAAGTTTACCAAGTAAGGCTGCCCAGTGGAGGGGAGTTCGAAACAAGTTGTCATAAGATGTCACATTGCAGCCTTCGTAGGAGGTCAGGACATCCACAACTGCTACATTCCCATCTGCAACTGCAAAATGAAGAGGAGTTCGTCCTTCATAGTCTTGCCAGTTCAGAAGAGATTCTGTAGGTGCAGCTTCCTTTAAAAAAAAAAAAAAAAAAAAGAAACAACAAAATTTTAAGAATATTTAAATTGAAGAGAAAACCTATACAATCTTTACAGATGCTTTTTCAGAGAGATACACTGTCCTTGTTCAGTAGAATGTAGCTCTACAACCAAATGCTTTTGTTACAGTATAGGTTACTTTCAAGTATTTCTTATGGAATGCTTTTTATACTTAATTACTGTACAAGACCAGATTTCTGGTACATACCCCATAGTTTTACCAGTCTGCTGTGCACTTGGTTCCTTAAGCAGATCTTTAAAAGATTAACTCTGGCTGTTATGAAAGTAACTAGAAATTCTTACACGATTTACAAGTTGAAAATGACATATATATCTTCAGATCTTCTCCAACCACACTTCCCTTTTTGCACAAGTTAATTCTATGACTTTCATTATAATATTCTTCTAGCATTTTATACCCCTAAAGCATCTCCAAAGGAGATGTCTACATCTTTAGCTGCCAGGATAGAAGTGAGAGAGCATTTCTAATAATGCATCTGCTTCTAATGGGCTTAATTTTGAATTTAAAAAGTCTTTTAAAGTTTCATGATTAGTCACTTGATCATGTAACACAGGCATTAATAGATATAACTTGACTTTTCATCACCTTTTCTTAAAAAATATGCTAAATTACTTTCACATAAGGTCCCTAGCTATATAGTTTTGTATTGTGATAATTTCATCTCTCAAATGTTTTTCTATACAGATTTCTGTTTGTGACTTTCTTTTTCAGGCAAAAGAGCAGAGCAGGTACAAATGAACATCATCTTAGCATCTGAGAGATCTTCAAATGGCAAATATCATAAAGGCCCATGAAACACAAACTTTAAACATCACTTTTCTGAAAAAAAAGAGGTATTACCAAAAAAAGTGGTAAACAATAATACAGTAGAAACTCGGGATGCAGGACACTAAACATCTAGAGTAGAAGCAGACTGTCAAAACAAGAGTTTAAGTAAACCAGAGTGAGTGAGTCTGTTTTTCTATCTCCAAGAATTCAGAAAAATTCTGTAAAATCATGGGAACCCTGTGCAGAATTAAAAGGGAATGTAATCCTGAGATTTTTAACTTTCAACACTAGAGGGGATTTTAAACCATGATAAGTGAGAAAAGCAATCCTCCTGAAAACAGAGTCACACTATGTTTCACAATACATTTATGAAAGAGAAGCAAGGGATTATGTTAAGTGCAGCTTGTTAACTGTTAAAGCAAGTTCCTGACCCCCTTCTCACTAAACTAACTGCAATATTTCCTTTTGACTCCACCAGGTACACAAATTGGCTGTAGAATCACTTGCATTTGCATTATTTGATGTGCAGTCACTATTACACAGAAAACAAATACCTAACACTGAGAACAATAAATCAAGAAGAAGAAAGGAAATTCCAGAATTATGGTTTTCTATGCAAATATTGATTGACCAAAGTTGTACAATCTATATTTTCTACATAATGAATAAATAAACCCTCAAAACCCCCCAAACATTTAGAGTAATATTTTACTATATTTTCTAAGTGCAATCTGGCTAAATGAATACAGCAGTAGTAACTTCAACTCTGCAGTGCCCTGAATCTTTGTTTCTTACTGTTTACTTTCTTACAGTGCCAAGATAAACATCCTAATATTTGGTTAATGTAAGTTTTCTAGATCTAAGGAGCTACATACTTTGCACACTGCATGTAAATGACAGAATCACAGAATGGTTGGCGCTGGAAAGGATCTCTGGAGGTCATCTAATCCAACCCCCTACTACAGCAGGTTCAACCACAGCAGGTTGCACAGAATTAAGTCCAGGTGGGTTTCAAATATCTCCTGAGAAGAAGACTCCACAATCTCTCTAGGCAGCTTCTTCCAATGCTCAGTCACCTTTCATCTCAGTAAAGATGCTTTCCTTCATATTCAAATGGGAACTCCATATTTCAGTTTGTACCCATTGCCCCTTATCCTGTTGCTGAGCACCACTGAAAAGTGTCTGGCTCCATCCTCTTGACATCCACACTTAAAGTATTTCTCATTGATAAGATCCCCTCTCAGTTTTCTCCAGGCTGATTCCAGCTCTCTCAGCCTTTCCTGATAAAGGAGATGCTCCGGACCCGTCCTCATCTTCATAGCATTTAGCTGGACCCTCCCCACTAACTCCTGAGCTTTCTTGAACTGGGGAGCCCAGACCTGGACACAGCATTTCAGATGTGGCCTCACTAGGGTTGATCCTCTAGGGAAGATCACCTCCCCTCAACCTGTTGAGAATGCTCTTCCTAATGCACCCCAGGGTACCAATGGGCTTCTTGGCCCCCAGGGTACACTGCTGCCTCAGGGACAGCCTGTTGTGCCTCAGGAGCCCCAGGTCCTTCTACTGGTGCACAGCGTGATTCCTCCCGCCGTGCAGGATGCTCTATTTGCCCCTGTTGAGCTCAGATGAGACTCCTCTCTGCCCAACTCTCTGGCCAGCCCAGGTCCCACTGACTGGCAGCCCACCAGGATGGTGTATCAGCCACTCCTCCCAGTTTTATATCATCAGCAAACCTGCTGAGGATACTTTCCCTTCATCCACGTTATTAACAAATAAATGGAAAAAGACTAGCCCCAGTACTGACCTCTGGGGAACACTTGTAGATACAGGCCCGTAACCAGACTCTGTGCCACTGATCACAGCCCTCTGAGCTCTGACATTCAGCCAGTCCTCAACACACCCACTGCCCACTCAGAGAACCCACCCTCCTTGAGCTCACCTATGACAAGGTTATGGGAGACAGTGTTAAAAGCCCTGCTGAAGTCAAGGTAGACAACACCCACTGATCTTCCCTCATCTACCCTGCCAGTCCTGCCATCACAGAAGACTCTCTTACTGGTCAAGCACGATTTCCCCTCGGTGAATCTGTGTTGACTACTAATAACCTTATTTTCCTTCACATGCTTAGAGATGACATCCAGGAGGAGCTGTTTCATCACCTTTACCGGGATTGAGGTGATATTCACAGTTTCCTGGGCTGTCCTTCTGGTCCCTTTCTCAAGACACTGGAGTAACACTGGCTTTCCTCCAGTCCTCAGGCACCTTTCCTGTTCTGCATGACTTTTCAAAGATGATGGGCAGTAACTGAGCAATAATATCTGCCAATGCTAATAAAATGCTAATTAAGTTGCCCATCTCAGAAAAAAAACTGTTATCAATTTTAGATTAGGTATCAGTGCTGTCAGCCATGTTTTGTTAGAGTCAAAAATTAACATACTTAAAACACACTGGAGTTCACTAATATATGTAGTCACCAGTACAATAACAAATAATCTATTAAAAACATAAAAAAATGATAAATATGACTCTCAGCTAAAAATGCAATCAAACTAAACATTGTTACATGCACAAACCACAATAATCAAAGCATGTGTAACACTTCTTTTGATAAGCATTCAAAAGCATTTACCTGAACCGCTACAGTGAAAACTTGTATGTTGTTCCCTAACTTCAATAATTCTCGAGAGAAATATGTTTACTTTTTGTCTACTCATAGAGCTCAGCAGGGGGAGCATAGAGCCTACTGCAAAAATTCATTTTATGAGAATCACTTTTAAGACTGGCTAAACATGAATTATGATAGGCACAGAAGTTATTACTGAAATTCTAAGTCCACCAGAGGAAAATGTGTTTGAATAAAATGGACAAACAATAAAACAAATACTTCTTCACTTATAATTTGCTGATGTAATCCTGATAGCCAATTTTCAAGCCTCCCAGAAGCACAACAACATCCTAAATAAATTAATCCTAAAACTCCTGGCTTAAAGTCATTGATGTTGCCAAGAAATACCCCCATACTCAAAAGTGCTATTTTGTTATGGTACAGATTCTCCAATGACAAAGCCACTATTTATACTCTAGTCTAAAAGTATTCATGTGTTTTGAATTTTTTGGCCACCTAAATTAAAATTTTCTAGGTCTGTTTCTGCCTACATTCACGAATATAATTTCTTTAGATTTTAAGTGGGTTTGGTTAGCTATAATTAAACTGTCATACTGTATTAATATTTTAAGCACAATACAGAGAAAAAACAGAAGCTAAGCATTTTTCTGTGGCAATTAGAACAATGGAATTGTAGGCAATAATGGAAAGTGTGGTATAAACAAATGTCATGTCTCTTACCATGAAGAATAAATAAAGAGAAGAGATACAAAATAGACAGAGAGTTCTAAGCAGTTGCTTCCATCATAATAATGGAACCTTATTCTATTATTTTCTCCTTAAATCTTCCCAACGTTTTTCACGTAACTAAGCACAATCTGGAAAGGTGGAAAAGGAAGTTGACCAGGAGAGGATCTCCAGATTAGAGTTTCTCTCTACTTCACATATTTACTTTCTACATATGTCGAGTTCCATTTTGGCAGTATTTCATGGATTTCCATATCAGATATAACCAATTTGTGCCTGTCACCCCTGCACACCCAACCTACTTTCTCAGCATTCAGCTGAGCTCTTCTCATAATTAATTATTTTGACAATACCAATGGACTATGTACTATACAAATATCAAAAAGAAATATGACCCTTAATTTTAAGAATTTATAAACAGGAGGCAATATCTGGCCACACCCAAAGGGCAAAGTACAGAAAAACAAGACAATATTTTTCAGTACCATAGACTGTGGTCTCGATAAAACCAGTAGCTTAACTTCTGTCAGGTTTTCCTAAAGCAGCACTGGAGAATTCCAAGTAGGATACTAGAGAAAAAAATAGTTTTCTGGGGAATTCTTCCACAGTGTTAAAGATAACAAGAGAGAAACAACAGCAGTGTTGTTTTTCATAACTCGGCCAGCAGGCACCAAAGGTAGTCTGGAAGTCGATATTGATACCTCACTGCTGTCTGAGCAATGGCACAGTGCTTAGAGAAAGCAAAGACAAATGGTTTGGCTAGATGTGATTAAAAATGGGGAAGCAACAGTGATACAGATGCTTGCCTTTTATATTGCTATCACCACAAGACAGTGTTTTTACAAACTTAAAAATGCAATTATAGGTTAAGACGCAAGATGACAGAAATTTTCACTTTACGGGTACATCCATTAGCAATACAATACGGAATGTGAAAATCTGTAAAGTTAGAAGACCTAGAAAGGAATGAGAATCAAACATGATGCTTAGACTATAGAGCTGGAACTGGGTAATATGGCAAAAAGCAGCTAAGAAAGGAGGGGAAGACTGTGAGCTCTGCTGTGTCTGTGCTGTGCTGTGAAGCTCTGTCACTTCAACACAAGTACGAAAAATCCTTCAATTTGGAGAGAAGCTCTTACTACAGCATTAAACTCAGGGCACCACCACTATCACCACAAAAAGGTATTTATACTCAACAAAAAATTCAGTCAACAGATGGATTACCTAATAACAACATTCCTCTATCATCAACTTTAATTTAGCATAGCTAAATTATTTTTTCATTTAAACTTGTTATTAACTTACTCCATTATTAAGCACCTATAGACGTAACTAATTGCAATATAAACAATTAAGCTGATGCATAAAAAAGCCTAGATGAAATCAAGAATACACTCTTTTCAGCCCAGCCAAAGTGCCTCTATACCACTGCATCCAGCATGAGCAACAAACAGGAGGAGTTGAAAGCCTCCAGAGGAAAGCTATGACCCAAGTTGCCACTACTAAAACTTGATGGGACAAATCCACGACTGGTGTGTGGCTACAGGCTGCTCAGAAGGGACAGGACAGGAAGGAGAGTCAAAGTCTTTACAACAGATGGATAGAGTGCAACGTGTTGTCCCTGAAGAACAGCCATGAGCAGGTAGAAAGCCTGTAGGCAGGAATCAGAGACTGAGGCAATAAAGGGAACCCTGTGGTCAGTGTCTACTACAGGCTGCCTGACCAAGGGGAGCCTCTGACAAAGCCTTCTTGCTCCAGCTGCAGGAGGCATTGTGCTGGAGGCTCTTGTCATGCTGGAGAACTTCAACCACCTTGACATTTGTCAGAGAAGCAGCACGGTGAGTTATAGGGAATCCAGGAGGCTCCTGGGATGAATGGAGGATAACTTCTAAAGACAGGTGACAGACAGCCCTAACAGAGGGAATGTGACACTGGACCTGGTGATCACCAAGGCATGCCTGATTAACCCAGTGGCCTTCTATGATGGAGTGACTACACCAGTGGAATGGCTATGGATGTTATTTTTCTGGACTGCTGCAAAGCCTTTGATGCAGCCCCCTACACTGTCCTTGTCTGTTGTTCACTTACACTATCCCACCCACTTGCCGCAGGAAAAGAACAAATAAAAAGTAAAAGGGGCCGAAGCTGCCAGCAGCGGACCACTCACGCTGTGCATGGTGTGTCCCCTGGCCTTGGGAGCGTGGCCAGCCCACACCCAGTGAGGGAAGCCCGGCTGGGTCCATCCCAGCCACCGAAGACTTACCCAACTGGCGTGCTTCAAAAATAAAACTGTGGCGAGGGTCCTCGCTCTCAAAGGCGGCTTCCCGTAGTCATCCGCGGCCAGTGAGAAGTTACGCCTTCCTCCCTCGTGGGCACGGCAGGACAAAAATCTGCATGGTCCCTCGAGGGCGGTGGTGCTTTCACTGACTATAATCTGTAGGACCGATGCCCTGAATTTCAGTCCAGCACGGGGCACTTCCACACAGAGACGGCGGTGTCTGCTACAGCTTGGTGGCGTCTCTCTGCGGCTCGGAAATGCCCCACCTTGGGCGCCACCTTCCACGACCTCAGGCAGACGAGATGCGCTGGCTAGCACCGTCCGTGTGAGGCCGGGTGGCCGCCACATGAGAGGACACCCCAGGGGAACGGTGTCTGCCACCCTGGTAGTGCTGAGCGCTGCGGCGTGGGTAACGCAGCTTTGGTAGCTTCACACGCTGAGAGGAGATGAAGAGATGAGAGAAGAACACTTGTTTGCGAGCCTAAAGAGCCTTTATTCCCCCAGGCATGGTAGGAACAAAGTGCTCTCGGAGTGAATGCAGTGACAAAATTCCGAGGAAACAAAGAATGGCAGCAGGTTAAATAAGGGGTGGGCGGACAGGGGTGGAAACCTGGCTCACCCAATGGGGATAAACGATAAAGGAATGACATTGATTATAACAACCAATGGTAACATAACAGTGGTGGGTACAGAGTCCTGGGACAAATAGAAAGGCTAAGGTGGGGTGATTGATACAGAACTTTCTTGAAGAAGCTGGGGGTGGTTACAAGATTGACAACTGACAGGGAGTGGCAAACCTTGACTGATGGGACTAAATAAGGAGAAAACAGGGAGAGGTGAAAAGATTGACAGGTTACTGTGGATCCGAGTGGCGGGAACTCTCAGGGTAAACAACTTGGAACAAACCACTGTGAGGGAAAAATAGGGAAGTACAAGGAACAAACCTAACTAACATTAATAAAACATCTGACTAAATAAACCCAACCCACAACACTTGTCTACAAATTGGAGAGATTTGATGGTTGAACTGTTTGATGGATAAGGAATTGGTTGGACAGTTGCATACAGAGCAATGGATATGTCTCAATGTCCCAGTGGATAATGACGATGTCCCTCAGGAGATTGTGTTGGGACCAGTGAGATTTAATGTATTCATTAATGACACAGGTGAAGGGATTGAGTGCACCCTCAGCAAGTCTGCAGATGACACCAAGCTGAGTGGTGCAGCTGACAAGCCTGAAGGATGGGACACCATCCAGAGGGACCTGGACGAGCTCAAGAAGTAGACCCCTGGGAAACTCATGAAGTTCAATGAAGCTGAGTGCAAGGTGCTGCAGCCAGGTCAGGGCAAACCCAGTATTAACACAGGCTGGGGGATGAACAGATCAAGAGCAGCCCTGCCAGGAAGGGCTTGGGGGTGCTGGGTAAAGGATGAGAGGCTGGACTAGAGCCTGCAATGAGTGCTTGTGACCCAGAAAGCCAAGTGTGTTCTGGGCTGCATCAAAAGCAGTGTGGTTGGAAGGTTGAGGGTGAGGATTCTGCTCCTCCCTTCTCCTCTCCTGAGACTCCAGTTGGAGTACTTCATCCAGTTCTGGGGTCTCCAGCACAGGGAAGATATCAACCTGCTGGAGTGAGTCCAGAAGAGGCCACCAAGATCATTAGAGGATGGGGCACCTCTCCTTTGCAGAAAGGCTGAGAGAGTTCTCACATGCAGAAGAGAAGGCTGCAGGAAGACCTTACAGCAGCCTGCCAGTACTTAAAGGGGGCCTACAAGAAAAATGGAGAAGGACTATTTACAAGGGCATGTAGTGACAGGACAAAGGGGAATGATTTCAAACTGAGAGTAGGTTTAGACTGGATATTAGGAAGAAATTCTACTGTGAGGGTGGTGAGGCACTGGAACAATTGCCCAGAGAAGCTGTAGATTCGTCATTCCTGGAAGAGTTCAAGGGGCAGGACAGGGCCCAGAGCAAGTTGATGTAGTTGAAGATGTCCCTGCCCATGGCTGGACAAGATGATCTTCGAAAGTTTCGTACCAACTCAAACCATTCTCTGATTCTTTTAATTGTCAGAGTTTAAAAAAACTACAAACACAAACAAACCAAAAAAGTTCTCCAAAAATCCTGGACATGATCATGATTCTGGATTACCTAAAGAGAATCTTTGAGAACACTTTCAGTATGGGGACAAGTATTTTTGACCTTTTTTAGTACATCTGTCTGAGATGGAGTTAATTTTCCTTGCAGCAGCTGGGCTTTGTATTTGTGATTAAAACTGTTGATAACACACCCATGTTTTGGCTATTGTGGAATAGCATGGATTCATTCCTCTTTTTCATGTCTTGCTTCCCTGCTTACCCCAGTGAATGGGCTGGGGGGGGGGCAAGAAACTGGGACAGGACACAGCTGGGACATTTGACACGAACTGACCTAAGCAATACTTCATACCATGTAATATCATGCTCAGCAAATAAACTCAGGGACAACGGGAGGGTAGGAAGGATGCTCATGGCTACACCATTTGTTTTCCCAGGCATGCTTAAGCATGCTGAAGCTTTTTTTCCACTTTCCTGGAAGTGGCTGACATCTGCCTGCTGATGGGAAGAGTGAATAAATTTCCTTTTCTGCATGCATCTCTTGCTTTCTATACTGGGCTGGCATTATCTTCATCCACAAGTCTTCTTGCCTTCCTTCTATTTTCTCTGCCTTGAAAGAGGGCAGGTGGATGAGTGGCTGTGAGGCTGTTGTCTGAGCCCAACACACCATAACTTTAAAAAATATTTGTCTTTTGACTACCTAATGTTTGAAAAAGTCTGTAGTTAAATACAATAATCTGCATGTATTCTGAAGCAAGTTTACTTCTCCAGTGTGGCAGAAAAATAGATACAAATTCAAAGTTTGTGGCAAAATTTTGTTTGTAACAAATTATTTCACAGTTGGATACAGATTACAAATATATTGAATAATCAGCAGTAATACAGAAATACAATCTCTTTGATGCTGGAAAATTCTCTAAAACTATTTTTTATAGTAAAAAAAGTATCAGTAAGATTGTCAGTGTGATTTGAAAACAAGCAAAGAAAGTTTTCATTTTCATATTTAAGGTCTCAGCTTGCCAGCTAATCAGGCAGACAGACATACAAGTCCTTGTAGTTAAAGTACAATCACTATGTGTCTACTTCTGAAAGACTTTTGAAAGACAAAGATACAGGAAGATTGTTCTAATGTGACAGAAAATTTAAATTGAGGCTTCTGTTTCTTTCCATGTTAGTGAAGCTCAGAAATTTTCACAAAATAAAAATCAAGGTAAAAATCAAGCTGAGCATATGATTTCATGGTTCCAATTATAGCTGTCATTGCAGAAGTTAAACTCAAATATTGCAGAAGGATAAAATATGCTATCAAGGAAACAGTATTAAATTCATACACAAAATTACGTAGAAAAGTCTCTCAGAAAACTGATTGTGGGCTGACTGACAATTGATCAAATATTTCCCAGAATTCTAACTTGAAAAATTAAACTAAAATTTTCAGTACAGATAACTAGACATAAACTTTCAAAAAAATGAAGGAAAGACACCTAACAAAGAAATCAGTGTGCAAAATGGAACTGAAATGAGCAATATGACTGGCCATTTTATCCATGAAAACTTTTAAGTCTTTCCCCTCCTCCTCCCCTTACAAGACTTAGAGCAAAGACATTCACCCATAGAACTCAAAATAGACTCTTTTTGAGAGAGCAAAAATATTTAGGATTATTTCTTACAAAGTTCTGGATATTAGAAAAAGCAAATTATTTCATTCTTAAAAAGTCAGTGGATGAAAATGAGAAATCTTAAGAGAATAAAAAAAAATACTTCTATCAGAGGAAAGTAGGAAGGACAGAAAATGTTATATACATATATAGTAGACTTTCTTACCAGAATACATTTCACTGTGTGGATTGCACTAGGGTCCTTGTTGTTAGCTGCCCAGTGAAGTGGGATTTTCCCTTCAATATCAGGAATTCCAATATTTGAATCATGTTTTATGAGAAGTTTCACGTGCTCTGGGTTATTGTAGTAGGCACTCCAATGCAATGCAGTTTGCTGCAATACAATTTTCACAAACTTTTTCAACATGTTGAAAAATTGTTGAAACATTAAAATTGGCTAAAACCAGCTTTAAACAACAGGTAAATAAGCAGCATTTGTTATACTTCAATAAAGAGGACTGACAAAAAACTGAGCGCACGTACCTGGGGTGACTGACAAATGAAAATCTGTGAAAACAGGCTTTGAACAATGCTGAACAAGTGGCCCATTTACCTTAGTAAGAGCAGATCATCACACACCTACTGAGGTCTGAGTCAGGTCTAAGCTGCACCACCTTATATGAGATCCAAACTGAGAACTTGGAACATAAGTATCTCTGGCAGGAGACTAACTGCTTTTTATGAAGATTTGTTGGACTATGGCAAGAGAAAAATGTACATGCCACTTAGCACTGCCCTGATGGCTATTTGGTGCAGCAGTGCAGACCCAGAGAAATATCTGTGCTTGGTATTAAACAATGACATCCAAGCTAGAATGATGATCTGACCAGGCCTCAGCACCAGAGATGCACTATAGAACAACTGCAGTGATTAGTGTGGTCCTTCTTAAATTTCAAATTCTCTTGGGACAACACAAATTGACAGAGACCACTCTCCACTAGGGGAAGGTGACACTATGCTGACACTGGACTTGGATCCACGCTCCTATTGCCAATTCCTGACTGTCAACAGCATTTTTGCAGGCCTTATCAATGTTCATAATTACATAAGCAAACCAGTGTGTGGGGGTTTCTTAACCAGCAAAACACTGGAATATTAACAAGTATTTCATTTACCAGACACACATCTCCCAACTGCCAAGAAACAGAGAGTTATAAGATAAAGAACAATTTTTTTTCCCAGCTCTCTTACCCCCTCACCCCTACTGAACATTACCTGGTGCTTTGATTGGAAACAGAGAAATAACTCTTGCAGGACATTTGTGTAGAGAAGTACAATACCCTGGATTAGCACCCTTAAACAGTGACATGGAATATGTAAGTTCACTATCATAGCCTTAATTTCTCTGTGAAGGAAGAAGACAAAAAAGAGCCTATTTGTGTTTGTTGCTGCCAGCTGTTAGCTTAGTACCATGGTAACAACAATAGATGGCCCAGCCTTTTCTTCTGCTTGCCACTCACTGAAGAAGAGCTCCACAAAGTGCCACCACAGCCTTGTACCAGTAAAAATTTGTAAAACACAGTAAAAACACTAAATTAATTAGTGTTATTTATTAAATGGAGCTGACCAGTTTTCCTGGAAACTGACAGTTGCAATGAAAGCAGAAAGTTTTGGTTACCAGAAGGCCAAGGTAACCTTGGTTCATTGACTTCTCTCACCTACAACTACTTTCAGTCAGTTACAGACATGGAAGCAGATATAAAGGACACTTGTTCTCCCTCATGTCCAGGAATTGAACAAAAAATTGAACAAAATTTGACAATTTTGATGTGCACAGTTGCAGCAAGGAAACTGAAAAGGCAATGTGCCCAACAGGGTCAAACAGGTCGCACTCTGTGCCCGAGATCATCTTTCTCCAACCTGAATTCCATTTTTGGTACTGTGACTACTCATGAGATGAACTGGGAGAAAAGCGCTCCATGTTTTGTGGGGAATCTGGCAACGCTTTAAATACTGGCTTGGGAATCTGCTGAACAGGCAAGGTTGCTAAATGGTTTTGGATGGTTTATGCATACCTTTGTTAATTAATTAGCATGGTCAGGAAGTCAGCATGACCTCTCCAGAATGACTGCTGTAATTATAGGCAGTTTTCTAGTGACTCTTATAATTAAAAGATTCTAAATGTGAGGTTTTTCAAAGGCAGAAAAGCAACATAAGCACATGCTATCCAAACTCTAACAAACATTACAATGTTACAGGAAGACTTGGATGGTTTTTGAATCCTCTATTGCTGTAACTACTCTCAAGAAGAATGTCAGTGGAGCCAGTGCAATGAACTTTGATATCACTATCAGGAAAATATTAATATTTCTTCTTTGAAGACCTATAACAAGTTTACAACAAATAATTTTTTGCATACGACCACTTGATGTAAAACCAATTTCTAAAGCTGCTACAAATCTTAAAATAAGCAGTTGTCTTAAAATGAGAAGTACTTTTACCTTGTTTCTGTCCTGGGTATCCACTTCTCCAGGTGCCATATGTTTTAACAACAAAGCTAAACATTTTGGACTTTTGTGACGTGTAGTCAAATGTAATGGTGTCATATCCTCTAAGTCCTTCTGCATCCAGTTCCCTCTACGAGCCAGTAAAAGTTTCATAAAGCGGTAATTTCCCTGGGTAAAGAAAAATATCAGAAATTTATGTCAGTTTATCAAATCAAGTTATGATACTTAGATTTTTTTTTGAACTGTATTATAGTGTCTAAAAAAGCTTGAAGCAAAACAGCTCAAAGCTTTGGAAACATCTAATGAACTTTTTTTTTTGTTAACATGAACTCTTCATTTTTAGGTCTCTCATGCTAGATATTTATATCTAGCTTTAGATATTTATATTCCATTAGCAGAATAAGACAGGGTTCATTATTACTGGAAATTCTGTAATATTATCAGAGTTTCTTAACTGTTTAACCTCAGTAAAAATCATGTAAAAACTGAAATAAGATCATTACACGCTGGTTTCAGCAAGGTAAACAGTTATCAGATGAGGAATAAAACTAAACATGAAGAAAGAATATAATTTCCAAAATGAAAGTGAGAAAAATAATCAGGAATGATTCAGAAAGACAAAATGTACTCATCTGAATACACAGCAAATATCTACAAAAGGGATCGTTTCTTACATTTTTAAATTGAGAACTGTATGAGTTTTGGTCTACAATATATATAATAAATGAATGGGGCAGCTAGCTTTTCAACACATTGAAAAATACTTCACACTAGGACTTTCACTAGGTTTTCACTATGTTTTCAAAAGAAATATCATAGAAATGCTTCTTTGATATAAATATAATGATATAATAAATAAGGGCAGATCCCAAAAAACCCAATCTGGTTTTATTTCCAAATCACTGAAGAAGCTAGTGAAAAATTAAAGACATGAACATGCAATCATGAAGAAGCTGTACTGATTTAGTAGTAGAGCCAGCCTTGACTTGCTACTACCCCTTGCTTGAAAGTTATTTTCCATATAGGAGAGATGCTACATACAACATTTTGATGCTTCCACTTCCCAAAGTCTATGCGTTTATCAAATCACCTTCAGCAGTTAAGTTGCAATCAAGGACAAGAAACTGCTGGAGTAATAACTCATTAAAGCAAAACATCTGCACCTGCCTTCAGTCATCATGATTTAAACACCTCTGTTCTTTTCATAATCTAACTTTTGACCTTTCCTAAAATGAAGAGTGTGTTGTCTTCTACTTTTGCTCACTGTCTTCCAGTTTTTCCCCAAGATACTAGTTTTTGCCAATTTCCCATACAGATCATTACCTATAACTATAATGAAAATAGAAAGCTCAGAAGAGAAGATAAATTGTACTAATTCTCCCCCACTCAGGGAAAAGCTGGAGCATTTGATGAAGCTTTATTAGACAATGTATAGAGGAAAGGTGACACGCAAATCAATAGAAGTCATGTCTTTGGATTCTTGTGCTTATGAAACTACCTGCAAATTAACATACTTCAGTCTGCTACAATTCTTTTATAAATTCTGCAGGTTAACTTAGTCCCCTTAGGCTGTCTTTGGAAAAACAATGAAAAAAGGCAAATAAGTAGACAAGGGCAAGCAGTGCTAATGAACGGGGGCACTTTAGTATCTCATAAGGCTCAGAATTGCAAATTGCTTTTGTCAGCGGAATGGTAGGATGGAGTCAAGCCAAAGGATTCTGGAGGCCTCCACAGCATCCAGTACCAGAGCATAAAAAATATTCAAATTTCATTTTTCAATGCAGCCATAAACATTGGAAGGGCATACTTTATAAAAAAATCACTGTTCTGGTTTTTATCTAATAGCAATGGAAGATTTGAGTTTTACGGATGCAGTATAGATTTCATCAAGTATGGCCAAAATAAATGAATGTGAGTTTTTTTCCCCTGTTACACTATTTTATTTTAAAACACAAATCAGGGAAAGCAAATCATGAATGAGCTCAGACAAAATTATCTCATTCTGCTTCTACCTTTTATTGTTACTAATCCTTGCTCGTCAGTGACAGCTTACAGGAAAAGTCTGCCACAGAATCTACCACACACCTGCCTGAACATGCAAACTTCTCTTGCCAGAGACAGCACAGCTACTACAGCATTCCCAGTGAGAAGTGACCAAATACATATTTTTCTTCTGCTGGGTGTCAGGGAAAGCATAAGCTCAGGATTTTATCCCTTTAGTACACAGACACATAGCAAGGCATACTCCGAAGTACAGGGGCAGAACAGCATGATGTCTGCAGAGCTCCTGAACTACAGAGAACACACTCAGAATTAATTGATTATAAACTTGGAGTTAGGGATGAGAATACTGTACAGGCAAATATGAGAAAAATTTACAAAACTCATTAAAAAAGAAAAATTAAAACTAGCAAAAAAAATCTCAGTGTATCATGATGTGGTTGGCAATTAGACTGGAGGAAGACAGTATTAAATAACTTGAGAGAATATTAGTCTTGGAAGAAATATAGCTGTTTTTCTCCATCACAGACGATAATACATTTGGGTTATTTTCAACATTTCCTGCACACAGTGCATGCATACCCACAAGAGAAAAAAAACCAAACAGTTTTGTCTTGTTGATGGGTACTTATTGGAAGATTTATAAGTATATTCTGCTTTTTGAATGAATTCTACTGTAAAAAAGACTAGAAGTTAAAATAATGCATAAAACTAACTTTTATTATTAGAATTTCTCTCCCTATACTGTATTTTATATTTGCTATTACACATTTTTCCATCAGTTACTACTACATTATTCTCTTGCATGCTTAGACAACAAATCCTTCTCCTTAGCAAATGTATTTTTAATAAATCCCTTCATTCTGAAACAAAAAGATTCTGTTTCTTCTGAGTGATTTAAGATTTTTTTAACACTACCACAGAAAACACCTGTACTTGCATTACTTATTTGAATTATCTTATTCATGCTTTTGCTTCTGACTACTGTTCTGTTCTTTAGTAATACCGTGAATTTTGCTGTCTTCCTTTCACTTGTTAGAAAACAATACTGTGCTTTTTAATGACAATGGAAAATTTTCCCACCTTCAATTGATTACTGCTTAAGTTTGTAAGTATGGAATGTATCAACATGCCTTGAAGGCAGATGTAATTTAGGTCTTATTAGGTAGAGGGAGGGAATGCTTAATTTGAAAAGCCAATTCCTCTGTTTTTATAAAATTTTTGTGTATAGAAAGTCTTCAAGCTGGTTAGGTTTTTACTCATAAATCATGCACTTGACTGGCCTAAATATTCCTGGGCAGCATGAAGCTCTCTGAGTCAGTCTGTGGTCTCTTAGCATTGATAGTGACTCAAAATGTATTCTATTATAAACAGAAAACATTATGAGCAAACAGGATTAAATACTTGTACAGAAAACTTGGTTCCTGGCAGCCAAAATTTACCATTCCAATACCAACTCTTAAAATTCCTTTAGATTCTATTAGAACTATTTGAAAATCAAAATATTTGACTCTGCAAACTACAGCAGAGTTTCAGAGAACAGCTGACTTCAACATAATCAGAAGAAATACTTCAGCTATTTCAAAAATTCAGCCACAGGTACTAACTGCAATGATGGAGAACACATTTTTTGGCAGACAGTTCAATAAGCAACCATGGCTCTGCCATCAAGTAATGACTTCAAAGAAAGCTCTGGACCCCAAGCTAAACTACTAAGCAATCAGAAAAACTTTCCTTTCCTGAATGTTTTAATAGAGAAGAGAGTTATGGAAGAAATATTTTAGTCAGAATCAATGAATTTGCCAGAATTTAGATTATCCCTGAAATTGAAAAAAATATCCCCAAAATTGCAAGTTTGGTCATTAAAAAAAGCTGTCTAGTATGTATATTCAATATGATTCTACTGCCAGGGAAAGGTTTCAGTGGAAAATTACTGGTAAATTTTTCTACCTAGTTTTCTGGCTCTACAAGAAAATGTTGTTTATTTCTTTATTAATCTAAAGCAGCTTTTCCAACCTATTTTCTCTCCCTGGCTTTTTGAGGAAGTGTAGTAGGAGAGCAGCTGGGTGGGCATCTGTCAAACAGCCACAGTCAGGCTGTCCCATATGGTCACCTAAGTGAAAGGCTGAAGAAGAAATGAGCTCTGTTCAGTGGTGCTATAATTCTAATCACAGGTTGATGCTGAAACTACTGGTTGCATTACCAATGCACTACAAACATCGGCCTCACATGTCACATCTTTCCACTCTGCACAGTCCACGGAGTCCTGCTCTGAGTCACTCAGTGCCACGTGGCTCTGTTTCAAATACTTCCTCAGAAGTTAAGTATTTTTCCCAGCAAATTTGAAGTATTTCACAAGCATACAAACTTGCTTTAAAGAGTACACCTGGGTTCTAGAAACGTTTTACTGATGTGCAATAGAGGTCTGTGAAAATTTATTCCCATTCTCATCCCACTATTTCTTGGTGAGTTAACTTGGTCATTATATTAAGCTGTGTGCTTCTACACTGACTAACCACTTCTCCTACCCTGTAGTGTGGGTACATCTCTGACACTAAACTTTTCATATTCAGATTTTAAAAACACACTGCATAGATAAATACAACACAACATAAATAAACACAACACCTTTTATAAGGGGAGAAACTGAGCTGTACAAGGTAAGGCTGAGTCAGAGGAATATGTGCATCTCTCCAAGCACAAAGGCACACCCATAGTTAGGCTACCATCACATCATCATCAGTAGGTTAAAAGGGGACAATGAAAATAGAAAAATTGCTCATTTCCCTATTAATTGCTGAGACCACATTTTCAAAAACCATAACAATTCTCATCCACATGAAGTACTTAACATGACTTGAAAGACTGGTCTGTAATAATTTACAATGTAGAGCACATGAGCTGACAACTGTTACAGTACAGCTAGGCTCGATTTTCAGAGTACCTACAATGGGCCTGTAAAGATTTAGGGCACTGTAAGGGTTGCTAGAGGAACTGGGGAAAAAGCAGCCCAACATCTCTATACAACCTCCTGGTAAAAACAGCAGGGGTCATTAAAAAGAATGCCAAGCTGTTAAACCGTGAAGATGCTACTTTGGCTCCACTCCAAAATTACATACCTGCTTTCCCAGGACTGGGAACAGACAGACCAAAAGAACACAAACCCTTACAAAGGAGGTGGTTTTCAAGGGCTTTTCATTGCTGACAGTCATAAGCACTGAAGATGCAGTCAGGGCATACACTTGCAGCAGAACAGAAAGCCTTAGAAATATTTACAGAAAAACCACAAATTAGAACTGAAGGTTAAAATTGACCCTCTGGATTAGTAAATCCATCCTCTAGCACCATAGGGAGTAAGAACATCTAATCCTTTTCAAAAAATTCCTAGTGATTTCTTTTAAGTGGAATTACACTGTTCAGGATTTTTTTCCTCCCAGTTCTCTGTTCCAGGCTCGGGCTTTTAGGTTTTGTTTCTTGTTTGGATTTTTTTTTTTTAAGCCAACACACACACAAGGACACATTTTATTCTTCTACCCATGAAAATACAGTGTGGCCTTTAAAATCTAAACAGGCATTGGGGTTTTTAACTCAGTAACAAAGGATAAACCCTACACTGCCCTCAAAAAAATCACTTGCTTTCTACACTCATTCTAGTTGGAACTCTCCTATTTTGAACACAAGTAAGTAGAGATTACAGGGCTACCAGAGGGGGTCCCACAAAGTACCCTACTGAATCCCAATGACACTTGTCTACTGCTAGTGCATCTATCTTGTCAGATACACCTAAAACTGCATTTCTCCCATAAATGAAGTACATTCTCTAATCAGTTAGCACATTACATCCTTCTCAGTCATGTTTCAAATAATAAATTCATAATACAAAGAATAAATCATTATGTGTGTTGTCCATCGTCCCCCCCTATCCACCCCTGGGACTTGCACTTTGGACTATAATGTTTCTAATGATTTCCATTACTCTCAGTATTCCTATTGTTCTGATATCCTAGCCACTGCCATCCTCTCTTTGACTGACAATCATGCCTAACACTGTGCCACTCCTAAGTATCCTTTAAAAAACATACTACTCATGATTCCAAGTTTGCTCATGAAAAATACTGACTAATATTAGATTCGAGTGCAACTGTCAAGGACTTCTAACACATGCCTTCTGATCTTAAAGCTCATATTTCAACTGTATCTGTTTTCAGTTCATTATCATTATTCAGTAAATAATAATTTACCATTCTCTTACATTTTGTGTCCTAATTTCTAATTAAGCTTGCAATTTTCCATCTAGCACCACAGTTAATATTTTTGTACAGGCCTAAAAAGGCAACCTATTGAATTTATTTCTATGAAATGAGCTAACTAAATAACCAGTTACTCTTAAAGAACCTACTGCTGACAGAAGGTGCTCATTTTACCCAATTTTCTATTTCTGCATACATATTTATCCCCATATAATTTCAAATTCTTATATGCTTCTGAGGTCAAATAGGCTGCCTCTCTCAGCTACTTCCTTCTTAAACATTACTTACCACTATTTTATAATGTTATTGAATACCATAATTTCCGTAATGTCACAATTCCTAAAGAATGATTCATTGATTAAAATTCTTTTGCACCTTATCCCTTGCTGTTTCTGTATTCATGAGATGAGATTTACAAAAAATCAGGCATTAACCACTGACCACAGCCCCAAACAGAGAGCCCTGCAGTAACTAAGGCTGGTCAGCAAGTGTGCAGCAGAGTGCAAGTGGTAAAACAGAGGCTCCACAAAATCAGGAGCACAAAGGTCAGCCTATTGAAAGGGGTGTGTTTGAAGACAGCAGCGCAGCAAGTCCACCAACCACGACAGAAAGTATTTCAGAGATCTGATAATTATACATCTCTGCCATAGATTAATAATTTATTAGCTTATTAAATTTTGATTGTTGAAATATATTCATTATTAATTAAGCAACACTTATGTAAGACATTTTAGCAAAATTTTCTTAGCAATCTTTTGTGAAAAGATAGACTATTTAACAATCAATAAATCCTTTTTAGAAGAATATAATATATAATTCTGTTACTTTTACTCTTTCACAAACAGAACAGCACAATATTATTACAGTTAAATTAATTGCAAAGATAAAACATCTCCTGTTCTAATACTACACCAATTGTAACATGGGCAGTGATTATACAACTATTAGATAATTATTATTGTATTTAAATATTAATAATGTTTTAATTTTTCTTTTAAACTCTTAAATAGTATTTAAGAAAGTAGAGCTGGAATGTATATATAACAGCATCTTAAGAACAGAAAAACTGATTATATCATGGGTTATAGCATACGTACTCACTCATGTACACTTTTCATTTGCTTCAGACCCAGACTAAGAACTGGTAATGTACATTGAAATTTAGCATACCAGGCCACTGATCTCCTTCTCCAGAGAAACACAAATATACAGATAAATAAATAAATAAATGCATGTAAAAACCCCAAAACAGAGTGCGATGATCTTTTAATAGTCAGATGAGATTAGTTAAGCCTTTTAAACCCAGGACTCCTTAGAAGTTGGAGTCAAGACGTAATTGTTGCTTGTGCCTGAAACACAAAAATGTCTATACTTCTTAATAGTGGCACATCAGTTTCTAAAGCCAGTAGAAATCTATACCTTGACAAATACTAAATCATATTGTACACTCAGACACTCATGGAGGTAAAATATGTACAACGTGAAAGTATTTCAGAATTCACATTTCAGTATTTCAGTATTTTATATTTCAGATTTTTTACCTTAAAAACCCAAGCAGAACATATCAGCCACTTGGCACTGTATTAAGACACTTTGCCAACAGATTAGCACAGATGCTAAAGCCAAAGTTGAGAACAGCTCTTTGCTGTCAGATGCTTTCAAGAAGCAGTGAAAGTAAAAAACTTCAACTCCTTAATTGCTAGCTAAGCCTTTGAAAGACAAATACATCCATGAGGTTTCCCTTTAAAACAAAAATAAATTACCTTATAACTAAATTTAACCTGCTTATCTTCACAGGGTAGAAACCACTTTTTGGTCTACTCCATCTTACAGAAGATAATCTTACTGCATAGACGAACATGCTCCCTTTCCAGTGAGGAGGTGCTGAAGAGAGGATGCTTTACCCTACAAATAAACTTTGTACAAAATAAACAAATTTTCAAACCTCAAATTTTTTAAAAACCTTGGAAAGGAAAGGGGCTGTGCACGTGGTTTCTTTAGAGGCTGTTTAATCTTTTAGCGTCACTTTGAGAAGAGGCGTATTCTAAGAATGTCAGAAACCACTTGGAATGATGTGGACTCTGTCACCAACACCTACCAGTTTCAGTAGCTTTTCAGGAAACAAACAAAGCACTTAGAAAAACAGAATCTATCATATTTCTAATTTGATACTATAGGAACAGACTACTGTTCCAAAAGTAACTGAAATCCATACATCAAAAGGAGTATTTTGATATGCTTATATTATCAGCTACTTGCCAGAAATCTCACAAGAATTCTTCAGAAGAAAAACTATTAAGAGAGGCTAGCAAGTAGATATATGAATTTAATTGCAAATAACAATTATTTGGATTTATAAGTTAGCACTTGTGTTTTGAAATCTTACCTATGCATGAAATACTAGAGCTTCTTGTCTTCTAGTACACTGAAACTGAACTCATATTGCCTGGTTACAACAGCTATAAGCCCTGTAAAATCTACCCTTTACTGTATATGACTGCACCATTCTTACACTCCTTGAATATCAGTAAATTGTTTTAAACAGCTCCTGAAAAAAAAAACAAGGTCAACATAGCTACTTAGAACCCCAGTTTCTAGCTAAAATTAGTAAAATTACCATCAAAATATCAGGCTGCCTCTCTGGTTATCACTATCTAAGAATTAACACCTTGATTAACAATGTAACAGAAAAATAAAAGTAAGAGAAAATCTTTAGGATTATTTTTTTAGACATAACCCTTAGCAGACATCCATTGGATCATAGCTTTGGAAAAAAAAAACCCAAAAAAACCTGTAAACTCTTAATTACCTCTGCGTGGACAAGGATGATGGCATGCCTTCTATCTAGCAAACCACTGGTGGATTTAAATATGTAATGCTCTGCTAACCCCCTCAAGTCAACCATGACAAAAACATCACTGATTTTTGACATTGGGTTTAATCTCAAGAAGTACCCTTTTAGCAACTTTGTTAGCAGCATTCTAGACTCAAAAGTAAAACACTCAACTGGAGAAAATCTCTCAGACAGCTGAACAGAAACCTTATTTACCAGATTTCAAGCTGAACGTGTTCATCTGTCAGGCAATACATCAGCAGAGAACATCAGCATGACTTGAGGCCAGTTCTGACTATCAGACATTTTGACTGAAAGCAAGACAGTGTCTCAACTACGAGCAATTCTCCCTAAAGCCTCTTGCAAGATTGGCTTTACTCTCTTGGTTTCCATAGGAATAGACAGAACTATCAACTGGCACACAGTTAAAGAACACAATAGAGAAGACAACAGACCAGTGCTGTAAATGCCAAGGTAAAACAGTTTCCCAGCATAGGCTGAAAGAAAATAGGTGTTTGTATCTTACAGCCTTTGACCTCGTTTATCCAAGGCCTACACATGTTGCTCCTATGTAGTGTTCTTAGCTCTTCAGCAATAAATGTTATGGTCAACCTATAGAAATTAGTGGCTTCCATGTAAAAAAACACTTCAAGGATGAAAATGCAATTAGCATTCTCATTTCCAGTTGATCTCTTCCACTGTTACTGAACTTGTTTTCCTGTAGTGTTCTTTTGAAGTCACTGAGGCAGAAGCACCCACAACACACAATCTCTAGGGATTTACGACAAAGCCTGAGACACATCAACCATATTTACAGGATCACTGCCCACCTCTCCATAAAAAATCAAACACTAAGCTTTTGAAAAACACCTTATTTCAAAAAATAGTGATTTGAAAGCTTTGTCAAAAAGTACTGACTCTCTCCTCCCCAAAAATACAAGGACTAAAAAATAGTTACTACGTTCATTTTCTTCATCTTAATGGCTTTGAGTTGAACTGTCTTGAAATAGAGCACTGTAAAAAAACTATGAAAATATATACCTGAAACAGATGTACACCTTTAAAAAAATCTAATAAAAATGTTACAAATCACAGTATAATCCATGACAGAATTCTACCTGAAAACAAGCCTAAATAACAGCCATTAGTCCAGTCCAAGTCTTTTTATCCTACCTTTGTGCAGTACTACTTCATTCTGGAAGCAAGCTAATTGCCATTACTACTAAGCATCACTCTGACTAGTACTGTGTCACTACTGCCTTGTACTTCTTAATTGCACCCCTCTATGTGCATGTCATGTCCTTCCAGACTGCTGGAAGCAACAACACTTGCAAAGTGAAAGCGTTGCATATATGCTTATTTTTGAGCACAGCTTCATGGAATTTTTTGTTATTATTTTAGCTGCTGTTTTATCTGCAAATAAATGCATGCCTTTTATGTGATTTAAATATATTTAAAACATATTAAGTCCTATAACAAACTGCTGTGTGAAATAATTGCAAATCTACCTATCAAATTCTATTGGATGAGAAAAGGTCTCCAGCCACAGCGAAACCTCCAGAACTATTACAAAAGTAGACAGACAATCCATATTGAAAACAATCAACAATAAAGGTAGCTTTACTCCTAATTTAAATAATTATTCAGACATTTCAGGCTACTTTTACATATGGCATAATTTTATAGTTTCTATAGACACTGCAGTGATGTTTGATATTTAAAATGAAGCCATAATCTATTTACAGTACTGGTAAATAAATCAAAGCCTTCATAATCTATTCAAACTGTATCCTAGCAGTAATAAAAGTACTAGATTTATTTCTCTTTGTTCAGACTAGAAGCAGATAAAATAACAGCTCAAGGTTGGTGCTGCAAAGTCTTCCCATATCCACACCATATTAACAATGTTGAAAAAAAACATTCTTTGTGTATCTCTCTATCTATGTTTAAATGTTCCCATCATAAGGCTGAACACACACAATTTATATTCATAAAATAAATCAGTTAATATTTTAGCAAAAATTATTCCTTATTAGTAAAAACTGGTAATATTCTTCCTTATTCCTTCATTAATTAAAAAAAAAAAAAAAAGTGTAACAAAAGACAGCTCCAAACCACTCTACAAAGAGACAAGAATATTTAGAATCTTAATAGGCAAGTTAAATTAATTTTGTATTTTATGAAATGCTGATATTAGCTGTTGCTTTTCAGGCAGCAACAGAATTTGCTTATGCAGTTAATACATATCAATTTTGACTTAAGTGTGATTCACTTTATTCTCTTTAATCAACAATTTAACCAACTGTTTACAGACAAAGAGAGAGACAAATGAAAGATTAGTGCTCCTGGAGTTTGTGGCTGGCCATAAGATCTGAATTTATTTTTCAAATACCTCCTGTAGCAGTAGGCTTGCACGCTGAAGACATCCTATCTAGTATCCTATTGATTAAAATGACAAGCCTGAGCATCAGATTAAGGATGTGTCAGACACCTGATAGAAGATTCCTGGAGATTTCAGCAGAAAGGTGTCCTGTTTCAAAATGATCTATTGCTGGTACTTCATGTGTTGAAGCGTATGTGGGTACATTTAACACAAAACTAATTTGCCTGAAGTTAGAATAACATTTATAATCAGTGAAAACAAATATCTTCCCTTTTTTTTCTGCAGAATAGCTGGAAAAAGACATCTTATTCCAACAGAAATCACCCTACAGTTCACAAAATTGGACTAAACCAAACTGATGAGCTAATAATAGTGGAAGTTCTGTTTTAATTTGTCAGTGCCAAATCTGGACACAAACAAGTAAGTGGTTTCTCAGTCCCAACAACAATATTTCTTTTCATAACCATTAAAGATCACTCGTGGGGTCAGTTGCAGAGGGGCAATTAATGCAAGAATGATGTTTTAGAAAGGACACTCAGACAGGGAAATGTCTTTGTCTGCAAAGGTACTTTTTAAGGTACAGACTTGGCAGCAGACATCAATGTCCTGGGAGAAGAGCTGGACAAGTCTCTTGAGCACCAAGGCATGCCACAATGCTAAACATGCTCAAGGAACAAAAATAAGTGAAACAAAATGAATTCTATTCAGTTCTGAAGTGTAACTCTCCAAGTACTGCAAGCACCATGTTTAAAAAGAAAATACCATTTTTAAGATGCAACCATTATCTTCAGGATCAAATGATCGAGAAATTTTCACCTGCCCTTTGAACAAAGCAAAATGAGAGAGAGGAGGCAGCTGTTTGACAACAATACATAGGAGACAACCAGCAGTTGAAATCAGGATAATTAAGTGAACTTAAAAGAGCCAAACATCAAGCAATATGGAACAATGTTCTTACAGGAAAAAGCACTGCTCATGCCTGAACAAATTATTTGTCTTTGCTGGGCATATTTATATCATGTTCAGTTCTAGCTGGTCTTTGCAACAAAATCTCTGAGTTGAAGTTATGCACCAATACTTTTCCAGACTTAAATACTCATTTAAGATGTTTTTTTAAGACAGGATTGCTTTACCTACTCACTCTTGGTAACTGAGAATCTTCAAAAATTAATAGAAATGATTTTATTTATTGATAGTAACCTGAAAAATTATTGTTATGGAAGAGGATTTAGCAAAGATCAGAAAAAGTAACAATAGGTGAGTCCAGAAGCTCTTCTAAATTTTACTCACAAAAGTATGCATTGAACTCAATAGATGAAAATAAAGTAATTCTACCAGCTGGCTGCACAGATATTTAAGATATCATTCCATATGCTATGCAGAATTAGTTCCTTTTCACTGGGAAACACAACACAAGCAGAGCTCCTCAATGTTCTGCCACCATGGTTTGCACTTAAACCATATTTGCAAAATCTTTTAGAAAATCACTGCAGTTGGAGGCATTCCTTTTCTTATTATTTTAATGACATTTCATATTCAAATTTCAAGTACTTGAGAGCAAGACTGCTCAAGAGAAGCATGAGGATGATAATACGATATATATTCTGGGCCTGACAATATCCTCCTTGGATTATTTCAAGCACACAAAGCATGGTGGCAAAAGATATAAACTCAAGTGGAGGAAAGGAGGAGAGTTGCCAGAGCAAGAAGTGAAACAGACATGCAGAGAAGTAAAATTACATCAAGTTTGAAAATGGGAGAGAGTGGTTTGTACAAAGAAAATTAATCAGTTAGGTTAATGAAAATAGCTGTGATATTGCTGGAGAAAAAGAGAAAGAAAACAACACCCATCCTGATGTCTGAGCTGGAGAAAAAAATGGGAAAAACTGGGGAAACCACAGACCACTGCCATGGCAAGGCAGTTGTCTGGGAAAAAATATTGGGTAAGGATTTTTAAAAATGAGGGAGTTAGAAGGTGGGTGCTGCTGCCTATTTTCATACAAAGTGTTTGGTAAAATTCTAGAAATTAAGATACTGAATTATGACACTCTTTTTATCACAATGGGTAAAAAAAAAAAGATGGAACTTTGCAAAAAAAAAAAAAATCAGGGAAATGGATAGATTTTTAATAAGGCAAATATATAATTAAAAAAATAAATAAATAGGCCTGAGCTTGCTCATTTTACCACAGTGTGTCTACATTGCAGACAACCACACAGTGCAGAAATGCTGGGTCAGCTTCATAGATATTATGGATACTGAAGCCAACCAGGCCACAGCAGCACAATACTTCTGTAGCTCAGCAACCCTCAGCACACTTCAAGCTGTGAGAGTAGGCTATGATGTCACTTCTTCATCTGTCCATCCTGTAGCTCACACCAGAAGGTTAAATGTGCTTAAATCAGGTTAGTCAGACTCAAAAATAAATATCAAGATCATAAAGTCCAAGTTGGGGAAGCAATGAAACCAAGCAGAGGAAGATAAGTCAGGAGAACTGGATTATCAGAAAACAAATGACAGAGGTACAGTACCTGTCAGATAAGTAATTGCAAACTCAAAAATTATTCATCACACATGAATTCAGGCTCTCACGCAAAGATGGGCGTTTGAGAGCATGGCAGTTTATCTCAAAGGGATAAAACCCCCATGATTCCTGACACATAATGGCACTGAAACGTGATAACGGACAATCCGTTCAAGATTTCTGCCTCTGCAATACTTACACTATTGTACTCATCTATGAAGATAAACCTGAGATTAAGGATGGGTTTGCCACTGTTTACAGCAGACCACCAGTAAAAATGATGTTGCA
This sequence comes from Vidua macroura, assembly GCF_024509145.1. Taxonomy (NCBI): domain Eukaryota; kingdom Metazoa; phylum Chordata; class Aves; order Passeriformes; family Viduidae; genus Vidua; species Vidua macroura. Next base: position 93,624,826 of record NC_071571.1, read on the forward strand.
ACTGCAGACGACCGTCACTAAGTGCTGCAGAAGAGAGGGGAGCAGCAGGGGAATCAATCCAAATTGAAATACCAATAGTAAAACCACCACTTCTAAATAAGTGACCTAACACATAAGGAAAAAAAAATCTGAGAGTTTTGAAATACCTAAAAGTCCATTAAAAAAAAAAAAAAAAAAAGATAAAATTGTCTTTTGTTAAATTAGCTGATGCAAAATAAAGAGCTTTATTGCACTGTCTAAAAATATTGCTATTTCCAGATCTGTTATACAGATAACTATGGCCAAGTACTACAGATCTCAAGGCAAATGTGTTACTTAGAGAAGGGGAATACTGGCATGGTTACAGTTAAGGCTTGCTTTGAAGAAAGTGGCAAAATAAGATGACAAATAAAAAAAATCACCATTTCAGTAATTTTATAAGCAAATCCTTCATTAAAATGTAGTCCTATTATTTATTCTGGTAAGGTAAATATTAGCACATCTGAGACATTAAATTACTTGTTCTACCAGCATAACAGGTCTTTCATTGGATTTATCTTATTTAGAACAACAGAAATCTTTCTCCAAGAAACAAGCACAAAGCAAAGATCAAAAGCAACAGTAAGAAAATGCAGACAAAATTCAACTGACGATTTTGAAGTCCAGTGCAGGACTAGATCATAATAATTACTCTGCTTACAGCAACTTTGAAACAACTGCTTATATTTCAAAAAATATACTGGTATTATATACTGGTATTATCAGACTGACATATCTTTACAACAAAATATTAAAATAAAATATTTTATTTCCTTACAGCTTCTATTAAGTGATTCCTTCAATTGATGGATATTTTCTTCCCCTATGCCATAATCTTTTTCATATATATTCCCTATCTGAGTAGTTAACTGGCTTTTTCTCAAGACATAAAACCAGTCTGATCTGGTATAACACTGCCAAATCTGTTTCACACAAATTCTGCCTGTCTCAGAGAGCGAGCGAGAGAGTGCACACCATGCATCCTCATTAACTAGAAAGATATGTAATTAAACAAGAAAGGGTTAAAGCGTATGTTAGCCTATTCTACTTTTCTATCTGTTACTTTTTAAAAAGCTTTCATATGTCTTCTTCCTTGTTTCTGAAAGCTAACCATTCCTTCTTCCTTTCAGGAAAGCTGACATTTGACAGCTTAACATAGCTGACAGGGTTACCCAACAGCTCACCCTCCCTATTCTCAATCCAATTAGACCTCTAATCCTCCAGATGAAAGGCCCAACTACTCACGTTCCTCATGACAACGACAGCTATTGATTATTTGTCACTACAGCTAACACCTTCTCTGTCGAGGCCACTCTGACAGAAGCAAACCTACCAAATTAGACAGCACTTTATCTGCCCTGGAGGCCAAATGGCACAACAAGTAAAGGCTAATAAATGGTATAAAAATGAACAAATCATAACATTATGACAGGTTGATCGTTGCCAGCAGCTTCACAGCTCAAGCTTGATGCTCTGTTAGACCTGTTCCTTCTCTTTTCTCTTCCACTCCTGCACCAACTTTGACTGAATTAAAGGCCAGAACAATTAAGGCATTTGACCAGCAAAGATAAGCTAGGATAGAAGTATCATCAAGGGACACGAATGTCAATAGCAGACTACCGTTTGTCAATAAAAACATTCCAGAGATGCAAATGCTCATGACTCTGCTCTCCACTAGGCTGTACTGACTCCCTTTGTACAGGGCTCTTGGAAAGCCCAGGCAGACACTGCAGGAAAATTAACCCCAGAAAACCAAGCTTTGAGCTGGGAAACACTGAGGCAAGGAGCTGCACCACGGAAAAAGGAATCCCAATACCGTGCTAGGTGACAGGGAGATGCTACAGTCATTATTCCATTTAATATCTACAATTTTTTTTTTCTTTGTAGCAGAGTAATAGAAACCAGGACTACATAATTTCAATTATCATTATAAATTTGCTTCAATTGTTTTTTTTTTCTAGGACAATATACAGTATCTAGTGACACAGGACCTCACAAGTCACATCACTCTGAGGCAAATTGAAACCATTTATTATTCTCAGGGTGGTAGTATCCAAAACCAGTGAGATCAGAGGCACAGTTCCTAAACTGAGGCTGTTTACTACAGGAAACAATAGAAGAGAACATTAAAAAAAAAACAAAATAAAACACCACAACCACAGGAATATTGTTAAGACTGGGCAACCAAAAGAATAATGTGAGTAAAAATATGCACGTTATTTCAACAGTTAAAAAGCAATTGATACTGCCCTGCCAAAATTAATAAACTGATTCCTCAACTATGCTAAAAGGAGTATGTTTTCCAGCAAGGGATTCCTATGCTTCTGAAAGTACTTAATAACAGAAAAATATTATTAAATCAAATTACATGAAAACAATTTAAACTTTAAGTTTTATTTAAAGACATAAAACATTATTATCTGCTATTCTACTTTAAGGAAAATGTTCTTGCTCAAAATACAGGTTGAAAAGAAAGAGGAAACTACTATGCAAGGGGAACACAATGTTAATTTAAGAAATCTAAACACTGTGAGAAGATTTATTTAGCAAAAAAAAAAAAATCAAAAGATGTAGTATTTTATTGTTTTAACTTCTTAGGCTTATAAAATATAATGAATACGTATTTATTAATAGTTTCAACCAGACACAGATAATTTAACACTTTAATTGTGGGCAGTACAGAACAAAATACAGATATTTAAATAAGTAGTTTGGCAAATGGATCCTTTATGACTACTATTGCCTGAAGAAAACTTGAACCTACAGGACATTTGGGTAAGTTGGCTCTCACAAAGTTCAAGCAAACCTATAAATAAAATTTGAAACAATATGTAACATTTCTATGAATAAATTTTAATGATTACTATTCCACTCTAAAATGTACTCCAAATATAATAAATCACTGCAAAGAAGAGACAAATATTGTCATTTTCAAATACTATAGAGTAACATTCAGTAGATACATTTTTAATTACATTTTACACATTTTTAATAGCCTTCCGTCCTTTCCAAAAGTAGACCAGTTCAGAATTCCTAATGCTGAGTCGCACAGAAGCACCTGTGTGAAGGAGACCTACAGAGGTGCAACTGGCCTGACCCAACCCTCCACCCCAGGGAAGACTGAGCAAACTCTTTCCAAACTCTCACTCATGTACAGCCACTTATGCCTGTGCTGGTGACAGTGAGCTCACAGTGTTCTCAGAAACTGTTCAGGTTTTCCAGGATCAAAAACTCCCTTATTGTTTATGTTACAAACCTCCTACTTATCACAGGTTATAGTTACTGCTATGGTTTGTTCTTACTTAGCAGACTCTCATTCTTTTTAACACACACTTTGATTAAAGAGAAATGGAACACATATCATTGTCCCAATTTGCTTTTATTAAAAAAAAAAAAATCCACAACAATGCTATGCTAGAGGACTAGGTGGTGCCAAATAGTGAAGAAAAATTACTGTTCTTAACGCCTAATCTTATCAGCAAAATCTGTAAATGTCTTTAAGACTGAGACTTACTAGCCCAATGAGTTGTCTACCTGTTATTACTTGTGGCTTTCTTGCTGCAAGCCTTATTTATATTTGGTTTATGATCACTATTTTTGATAAGCAAGAATCTTTTCCACTATTACAAGTCAGAATCAGAAATGGTACACCACTGTATTTTTCAAGCTGTGTTCCAGATGTGCCTCCTGGAGAATCATACTGAACATGCCTTACACAGAGCAAGAACTAATCCACACATCTTCCCAAAAACCTTAGATGTATTTATTCTTTCTTCTCTTTAGAAAAATTCTGTTTATTCTTTTCTTTCTGTGTTTAGATTACGTTCACAACCTCACCATTAAAACAAAATCCTTCAAAATATGGATGCTACAGTGATGGCTGCCAGTCAACAACTGCCCCAGGCAACTAGAGACCAACACTTCAAATGTGTGCCAAAGGGAACACACTACACTCAGTCCATCCCTTTCCATGCAAATATATTCTACTATTGGGTAGACCACTGGGGTAAATACTCCACACATGCTCCTACTGCAAACCGTCTCCTTAAACATCCTCCATGCTCCTTCAGCTTTTACTTCTACTTTTCTAAATGGGGAGAAATACTATGTTGCTATTCTGATTGGAAGTAGATAGAACCATTCTGTCTACAGCAGGCTATAGAGCAAATCTGTCATATTTATAGAATAATTTACCATCTCAGACAGCTTTATTTGTTTTCTTTCACCAGCCAATCAGATAATAAACACAGACAGTAACAGACACTATGTTTTTTGGTTAGCCGTGTTATAAGTCCTTTGATGTGTAAAATGTCTTCTGGAAAGTAGCTATAGTCAGGGAGGTAGCCACAAATTGCAAGCAATACTTTCAAATATGTTTTACCAGAGTAAGTTAGTTTAGTAACCAACTGCTTCTAAAATAATTTAAAAATCAACTCTACAAGTGCCATTGACTATAGACATTCATACCATATTTATCAGTGAAGTTTTTATAGAAACCAAGTTTGATCTTACAGCTAGTCTGAAATTCTGATCTTGAACTTCAAGTCAAAAGAATACTTTGGCATGTAAATTTTTGCATAACCTTGTCTTAAAATATGGTTTCACGCTAACATAAAACCAGTGAGAAATCAGATTCAGATGTCTTAGTATCTGCTGTGCAACTGAAACCTAACATGTAGAACAGTATTTCCAGTTTTATCTTTTGCAGAGAAAAGAATTGGCTGGATTTTAACCCACATTTTGACAGTAGAGGCAGACAATTGTTGGATACCATATGACAATAGCAGCTTAACACTTAATGAGGAAACAATAATGTGCATGTTCTTGCTTTGTTACAAGACATGACAAAGTGTGCAAGCTGAAAATGCACTGCGTGAATATATGAGAATAGCATATCAGTCTTGCAAAGTAGTGCCCAAATTTCACTCTGAATCAAAACTCAGCAGAGGCAAATGGAAGTGTTAATGAAATCTAAACAGTCAAAAGCAGAATTAGGAGATAGATACAAGTTCCTGAAAGAGAGTCACAGCAGCAATTTATCACACACAGAAAAACACCAATTTCAAAAGGGTTCCCATCCTTCCTGAACTCAAAAGGACACTAAAATTCTTACCTATGGTTTTGAGAATATTTTTCATTATGCCAGTGTTCATTTAGGAAATTCCAGCCTTGCAAATTTTCTGTTTAATCATTCATTCTCAGCAGTGACAGAACAACTTTCTTGGGGAGTGTACTGGGAATCAGATCTCTGTAACAATGCAAGTTTTCTCTTCTTAATTTTTTCCTGTAGCTATTTTTAACCATTTCAATAGGGTTTGCAGCACAGATCAATGGTAGTATCAACCAATAGCAAAAATAATTTGGGAACATGGGGCCTTGTGTTAAATAGGCAGAAAATTAATTGTTCTTTTGTAAAGTTCATTTTCTGTCAACTCACTGCCCAGTGAGCAGTTCTACAGCTGTGAAAAGGGCTCAGGGAAAGGCTGTGGATGGTACCAACCCCTTGGTAGCTAGGACAGCTTATCTGTAGCATAACACACACAAATCACACACAAGGAACTACTCTGCCTTCCACCCTTGAGCAACTTCAGGTCACATTCACTTGAGAGAACTCATTGTTCAGGAAAGTAAAGAAAACATTTATATCATGGTTGTTGTCTGTGGCTTAATTAATCACAAAGAAAACTACAGTCCCACATGCTAAAAAAAATATCACCTCTTCTGGCAGGTCAGCAAACAGTCCTGTTTCACATCCTGGTGTGTGCAGATTTCTCACATTTAATCAAATTGTATGTTCAGATGAAAATACCACAGATTGAATGTAAAGCTCATTTACATTTCAGGAACCTACATGCATAGAATTAATATTATTCATTATGAGCTCTCACTTAAGGGGGTACATCATAAAAGGTTATTGGCCTGAGGAAAACAAGAACATGAACTAGCCACCATTTGTCTCTGACACAATCAGTTATTTTCATTACATAGATTGGGAAAGAAAGTTAGAAGCACATGTGCTCTTTTATGCAGATCAAATAAAGTCTGATGAAAGATCTGAGAGACCACAGCTCCAGGAAATACATCTTGGAAAAGGTAATGAGGGAAAAATGTATAATCTGACTCCCAGGCAAGTTAACTCAAGAATTTTTAATACATACACCTTTTATTTGCTCAAGAAAAGGAAAAAAAAAAATCTCTTTTTGCAGCTCTTGGACTAACCTGACAGTACTCATTAGATAAGACTTGGGAATAAACTTTCGTAAAATAAGTGAACTAAAGACTACCTTGTGTTTCCAATTTTCTACCATATCTAATGCTTGCCACAGGCTGTCTTTTTTACTTTGCTTTTACTGTTACTGCTGAATACACAGAAACAACCATTTTTTCTAGTTTAAGAAAAATCAAAGACCATTAAAATATATCCTCCTACTTTACACAGAATTCCTAACTGCATCCCGGATGTACTGTTATTTATCAACAACCATGTCAGCAAATAAATAATAGAAGCTACAGAATATTTAACACTACTAAAGTCACATTTTCCCCCTGGGGTTATATTAATCTTCCTGAAGCCAAAATTAAAATCTTCCTGACATTTAAGCATCCTGATAGATTATTTCAAGTGCATATTATTAGAAACCAACAAAAAAATTGAATTTTTTCTTTTATCCCTATGAACACAAAAGGCTATGGCTAAAGTATTCAGAACAATTCAGGTAGATTACTCCCCAAAGTAAACAGATTGCTAATAAGTAAAGATCCCCTGTGAGAAATTTTGAAAGAGGCAAGCCTGCTTCCCCCCCCCTTAAATTAAACTGGAACTACTTAATGAAAGTTAAATGACAAAACATATACAAGTATTTTGGGTATGCAGAAACATTTCCATTCATAAGTATCACATGCGGGTGTTTAAAAAAGTTGCAACTTAACACTAGAAGCAAATTGCTACAAATGCAAAATGCCTGCAACTGGAAATGAATGCCTGTTATTAAACTGTAATCCCAGTACTCAAATCTTCATAGCATGTTTATTTCACAATAATCTAAATTCTACAAGCTAAAATAATCTGTACCCATATAGTACTACAATTCCTCAGTGCAAAATCACTGACAAATTATGCTAATGATTCTACTTCTGTTGCAATCAGTCACAGTTTCAGTTCCCAGTAAATTACATCCGTGTTCAGGAAGTTACAACCACCTTCTGAAACTCCCATGGCAATCTTTGCAGGTGCACTCCTGCAATAATTTGTATCATTTTCTGGTGGGTTTGGATTTTTGAGGGTTTTTTTGTTTGACTGCTTTTGAGTTTTGTGAAGTTAATGACTTGACCTCCCCCTTTTTCTTATTTTTAAGGAGTGTGCACCCCTTCAAAATTGCTTGTGAGACCCGTCCATTCAAAAAGAGAGACCAAAGGAGTGGAACAGAAGAAAATCCAAAAGGAAAACCACCAAATAATGTGATTTACATGGCCTTCTGCCTACAAAGACTGGATCATCTCCATCGTAAGGCTGATGAAAGAAAGACAGATACTGTGAAAGATCGTGTCAAGGACAATCAGAAAATGAGTTGCTAAAGAAATGTATACCTTGGGTAAGATTAATTCATCACAATTACAATATCGACAATACAAAAACTTACATCAAACAGATGCTTAAAAGAAAGAATCAGCTAGTCAGTATGCCCTAGAGTACTCATCTTACTTTAGGGTGGATGACTACACCCTCAAGTGCATTACTTTTAAGTTATCTACATGACTAACTTATATGTAGATGTCTGGAATGTAAATTTTTAGTTACAGGAGATTATTGTCAGCCCATCATCTCACATTGCATTGTACTATATTATTTTCCATTGAAAGAAAGATATACTTGTTACATTTAAGCACACAAAGTTAAACTATCTTTTTATTCAAGCTAAAAATCTCAGACCAACAGATGTATAAAACTTAAAAGCTGTAATACAAGGATGCCCATCACTAAACAGGACTAACCATTAAGAACATAATTATTAGCATGAAGCAGCCGCTCAAAGGTTATCATATCAACATATAACCACAGGTGTTTTTCAAAAAACATTAGTGCTTCTAATAGTACATCCAAAATTTCTAACCTTACCTTATTAATTTCAGGAACTTTCTGCAAAGAAAGGTGCTTAGCCTTAGAAAGGTGACAAGGGTAGTAGTGAAAAAGCTTTACTTCTTGCAAATAGTCCAGAATGTCACTAGTGAAGTCGGAGACAGAGAGGTTATAAGAATCTTTTGTTCAGATGTGAACAGATGTTGAGATGAGAAGCTGACAGCTTTTCACCTAACTATTGCTTTGTAGACATGATCCAGTGACAAAAACCATTTGAATGAAGCATGGCAAGAACAGGATGACACAGCAGCTCTGAGTTCTGAGACATGAGTTTCCTCATTAACTGGTAAATACAGCCTGGTTATTAAAACAGCACTAGACAGAGGTACTGAAATCATCAGATCACCTTCACTTCTTACCTGTGTTGAAACCCTTGCAACAGAAAGAACTTGTAAGAGCATTGGACAGTCTGCCTAGGTATGCTATCACAAATGGTTTTGGTAGAGACTTTGAACTGCTTTTATAGCAGGTGCAAAAATTCTGGTACTGCTTATTGACACCCAAATCAAAATAGAGCTATTTTGACAAACCATGGCTCAGAAAGATGTCTTCTAGGATGTTTGTGAAACAAAGCAAAGGCACTTGGAGTGCACCAGAATATCGGGAGGAGATCAACTACACAACTGCAAGTAACAAAGTAACTACTTCAGAAGGACTTAGAGGTGCCATTAGGAACAGAAAAGGGATTAAGGAACTATCGTGAAACTATCACATCAGATAATGTTTTATATGACCACATGGATAGTGCCAATAATTTCAGAAGAACTCTGTACTAGCAACAAATAAGAACCTGCATTTTGAACACTAGATGTGATTGTTGGCATTTTGAAGGACTGGAAGAAATGCTTTTACAGAATGAACTCCTTATGTAACAGTAATGACAACCACGATGGAAGCATAGGCTGCCTCCTATTCTGCAGACAATAGCTGGAAGCATAAAACTTGCAGAGAGGTGGATGTTAAGAATAACATAATGTAGAGCTGATATGTACATATGTACACACTCACCCAGTACAGCCAGGCTTGCAACTCACACAAGTTGAGTCAGAAGCTAATTTTGCAAGTGTTAATGGCATGATGTCTTACAGTTGTTCATTTAAGCCCTATCCAACCAGAAATCCATTCTAAAGAAGAAAAGCAACTGAAGTCCTAATTAATTTTACTTAATACTGATGATTTATGACTGGACTCAGGTCAATGCCACATTTCTGAATATTTGTTCTATTATAGGGATTAAAAACCCACAAGCAATTTTATTAGGACTGAAAGACATGAACTGGCAGTTCTCTTACAGTGAAATCTCCAGACAGAAAAATGGGAACAGTTTCACCTCATCCTGCAAAACACAACCAATTGTTTTTATGATAACCAGGATTACTAATGGGAGAGACACCATCTTGAATCCAAACACATCAATGAATATATTCAGCTCTCTTCAGTACAAGACAACTAAATCATTGCTTCTGTTTGGCATTAGAAGAGCATTTTCTCACAAACTCTTTGCCCCTGAGACAGTTCTGAGGTTCCCAAAGAAAGGCAGCAGAGACCATTTTTTGTGAAATCAGCTGCAAGATTGTTTCAGAGGAACAAGTGCAAAGGGACACATAAAGGCAGCCTGTAGAATGATGACCTAAGGAGCCTCAAATATTCTGGCAACAAACTCTAGCCCTCAGAATGTCTGTCTGCTGTGATCTGATAAGCAAGGTGTCCCAAAAGCCCTTCAAAGAGACAGCAAAGAACAGCAAAAGTAATCCTGGTTAGATGGGAAGGTTCTAACTCAGGAAACGTTCCTTAATTTTACCTCCATCTGCTTTAGTTAGCATCAGTGTAGAAAGAAGTGTCTTTTTTTTCCTACCTCTTCACTGGTTGCATGTAAAGGTCTGAAGCTTAGCTCCTCTCTCCAAAGAAAAGAAAAATTAGGATGCAACACAAGTACAATTTAGGAATCTGAATCTCCAAACAGTGCCCTTCTAAACAGCTTGTACCTGTGACTACCAATGAATGGGGATTTATAAAGTCATGTGAATCTGTTTTTGATAAAGCACAGGACAGCTACTGACTCACAAGCTTGAACACAACAAAAAACCATACAGTGGCCCTGGTAAATATGTATATTCATGATTAACCAACAAGGACAAAACAGCTTTGGAAATGGGTGACCTCACAGCATGTTTCTTTTTCTATCTGAAAGTCAGCTGCACTGAGAAATTTTATTTTTGAAGGAAAAAAAATGGAATATAATCCAAAAGTATCAGCAAGAAATAAGCAGAATGCAAAACATTAAACAGCCAAAACTGCATGAAACATTAAGTTGTTTTGAATTTTAATTTTACATATTTTTCAAAAGACACTCATGACAGAAATGTAGATCTAAAAATGTTAATATGGAAAGACTACAGACAAAATTTTACACACATGAAATGTTAATTTCATAAGCTGCCATCAATAGCAAGTAACTGTTCAGAAGACACAGAAAGGAATTTTAGAGGACAGCTAAGTGAGGCAAATAAAAAGCAATTGCAAGGGCTGTTTCCTGACCCTTTTTGCTATGGGGTGCATCACATCTATCTCACACAGTAAGCGTGTGACTACATAAAATCTACTGCTACAATCATTATCTCATGTTGTTTTACCTTCCTTTTCATTTGCACTGTCAATTGAAAATCCATCTAAGATGGTCCAAGTATCCAATGTTACAATCTGACTTTCAGGATTGAAGCAAGGCGTAAAGGAAATAGAGAGCACATGCAGTTAGAGGATATTACTCCATGGCAAAACCTCTCTTGCTTTAAATTTCTATAATACAAATATCCACAATATGAACATTCAGACAGGAATTTATAAAGTTTTAATATGCTAAAATGTACTTTTAAAATCTGGGGAAAACACAATTTTTAAAATAAAGTTTTTAATATGGTTAAAATGTTCACATGTCTATCACATCATAAAATCTGAATGCCTGTATGAACACCAGGCAAATAAAGTATGTTACAGCAATTTTTTAACTCTCTGACATTGCTGCTTTTATGAAATACCTATCTTTGAAACAACATTCATGGTAAACAGGTCAGTCCCTTAGAAATACAGAATTAATCCTGGAAACAAGGTTATGATGATGACTGAATTATTTTCATCAGAATGTAATGGTATGTAACCAAGCAGATGAATTAGCCTGTTACAAGTCAACTACAACCTACAACATTATTTCCCTGTAAGGGATGCAGTAACACAGACCACACAGTCCCTATGGACTCCCATGCAAATGTACCTGGAAAATATCACCTTATTACAGTCTTCCCAAGATGGTTTTCTGTTTAACTGCTCCTTACTGAAGATCATGACTATACTGTAGCTGCCTTTACATAAACCTAATTAAAATAAAATTATAAAAAAAATGCAGATTGTATTACAACATCTGAAAAATGTGAACTATTATGAACAGGTGACAAGATATATATGGAAATGGTTTGCTATGAAAATCATGGCAGGTGCTCTAACTGGTACCAAAAGACAGCTCACGCAGACAAAAAACTGCTAATTTTTGAGCAGTTACAGTTTTAAACATACTATAAAAATTAAAATAGTAAATAAAAGGCTGCTTCTTTTAGTTTGAATTTCTAATCTTCTCTGTGGAGTCTTTTTCACAGTTTACGAACTCAAATGTCTTGGTTAGCCAAAGCCACTCCTCATTTTTTTTCCCTCCCCATCAGCAGCCTGTTTAGTCTTCTGTGGAGAGACTGTGGATACTTCCTCCAGGCCTAACCACACTCAAAATTTCTTGCATCTCTGAAGTTATACTTTCAATTGCCTTTTATTTTACTGTTGAATGCTTCCTTTAGCACTTCTTCAGGGAGACAATGTAACTGGACAGTAAAATAGACTGAGACTGTAGAAGGAAAAATGATACAGTCAGTAATGAACTGATGGCACCCCCCTACACCACTGGCTGCAGGGTAAGGTAGAGAATTCAGGAGCTAAGTTAAACCCAGGAAGAAAGGTATGAGGCAGATGATTTTAAGGTTTGGGTTTATTTCTCATTATGCTATTTTGATTTGACTGGTAATAAATTAAACCAATTTTCCCAAGTCGAGTCTGTTTTACCTGTGACAGGAGCTGGTGAGGGATCTCTCCCTGCCCTCAGCTCAGCCCATGAGCCTTTTGTTATATTTTCTCTTCCCTGTCAGGCTGAGGAGAAGAGTGATAGAGCAGCTTTGGTGTCCAGCCAGGGTCAGCCCACCTCACAGCTGTGGTGAAAGCCCTGACTTTAAAAGCACTTACACAGTAATTACCTTTTGTGCAGCAAGATGGAGAGCAGTTCTTCGGCTGCGATCAGCTCTGTTAACATCAGCTCCAGCCTTCAGCAATGCCTCTGCACAGTCCAGCCTGTCAGCCAGCACACAGTACATAAGTGGAGTTCTTCCAAACTGGTCCTCTTTATCCTTCAGCTCAGAGTTTCCTGAAAAAAACAACAACAACAACAAAAAAGGCCAACTTAAACCAGCAAAGTATATCAGTATATAGCTAAAAGCAGTATTTTTTTTATTAAAAAGTCATTATAATAGGAACAGCATGTATCTCATCGTAATATGGCTGGGCTGAACAAAAAATGGGGTATGTGATAAACTCAAAGTCATTACATTTTGTCCTACTTTTACTGACAGTTAAAGAATATTTCAAATATATTTGCAGAAAAAAAGTAAATTCAGAAAACATTAGTTCCATGAATACACCTACCACCAGTAACATTCTGCAGTGGCATACCTATAAATAATTTTCAAATAGTTACATGGATCTCAGCTGCACAGATTAGTTCAAAAAACAACAGCACAGAAGCCAAATAGGCCTCCTGAAACTTGTAAACACTGCAACTAAAACAAACTTTGAAGCCTACTCACAGTAATGTTTATTTTAAAAGCATAAACATCAATATTACATCAATACCATCATTTACTTCAGGGTGCCTTACAATATGGAAACTACTAAAATACTTCTCAAGTTTTATTGAATTTATAAGGTTAGTAAGGCAGTAATCTCAGATCCTATCCAGAAAAGTTAAAACACTATTCTTATTTACAGTCCAAAAAACCCTCCAAACAAAGCAGTTTCACTATAAAGTTTCATATTTCCATGATGTCACCATATAAAGGCAAGCACCTTGAACTTTGTGGGTATCAACTGCCCCACACATCCAGATTCTCCAGATCTCCAGTGGAGAAGCACTTTTGTCTGCAATTACCCAAGGAACACTGAATTTTACAGGCAAGTTAGTTTTGCTTTTTAATTATTCCTTTGTCTGCATGACTGTTGATGCTTCAAAAGCACTCCAGCAGAGGCATGCTGCTTCTTTACACAGTCTTTGCTCTCCCCCAGCATATTATACTTATCTACATATCCAGTAATTTTATTCTTAATTATGATTTTTATTGATTCACCCAGAAGAATCGAAGAGATTAAATATGAATCAAGGGGAATATCAAGAATTAAAATTCATTCCCTACCAATCAAGCCATTTACAAAAAACACTGTCAAGTAGGATATTGCCAGTTAGAGAAATCATTTACTTACTCAGTACATTTTTTTAGTTCCTTTAAAACTATAGAGTGAATACCCTGTCAATCACATGATTCACTCTGTAACACTTTTTTTTGCCTTGAAAGTGTGATTTGCATTGAGAAAAGTCTTTTTGCTCTGCAAAAAAGTTTAAGATCATTTCCAAACTCCTCTGTGATACAGATATAGAAAAATTCTTTTTATTCTTCACCTGCGGCCTTGGGTTCTCTGACTGCCACTTCACCTTGACAACCCACGGTTTTCCAGCTAACCCTGATGCCATTAGCAGTTTACTAAAAACCAAAACAACAAACAAACAACCCCCAAAAATCCTACAAGAAGTCTTTTACAGGCCTGCATCTAGCTCTCTCAGGAACAGTCTGGTTTCTGAACACCTTTTTTCATTATAATACCTTCACACTGCTGTTTAGCCTGCTCCTCTGCATACACTGTGGTCCCAAGCATGATTTAACATGTCACTGATCCCAACCAACAAGCCAGATTCTCTAATTAACTATATAGAGTCAGGTGCTCTTCCAGTATTAGCTCAACATGGTCACTTAGACATCACTAAACCACATTTCACTGTTAAGTTTTAACATAACCTCAATAGTGTCTTAAATTGCTTGAAGCTGATGGAACTTGAACAAATCTATTAAGAGAATTACATAAATATTCATTTCTCTCAATAAGACACAAGCGCATGGGCTTATGCTCAGATAACATTGGCTCTTACATCAACAGTGTCCAAAACCAGCACCTTTCTCTTGAATTCCAGTTCCCCTTCTGTTACAGAATGTTAGAGGATATATAAAAAACATTTAGAGACTTAACAACAAGCAAAAATGGCCTACAGCTCAAGTGAAACATAACTAAGTAGAGCAACAGATATCTATGTTCATTTTCAGTTCCCAAAAAGTGATGCAGCTGATGACAAGGAGTTTCCATGACTGCATACAGTCTGAGGGAAAAAGGAGCAAGAGCTTCAAAACTTGATGCCAGTAATTTGCCTGAAGCTCCTGCACTATTTTTGAAGGTAAAGAAACTATCTTCAGCTGGCAGTAGGTTTTCTCCTGCTGTTTACCAGGGCCCTTAGAATGGTTAAAATCCTGTGAGCACGTCCCTAAAAGGGTGTCTTTGTGCTCAGGCTAAGAGACAGGACAAGGGCTAGGAGCCACTATATCACCATCAGGTGCCAGGGAGAGATTAAGCTGATGGAAGTCACTAGCCACAGGGCCTTGTGAACCTCACAGCTGCAGCAAATTACCACTTTCTGCAATCAAGAAAGCACAGGTAGCCTTCAAAACATTCACATTTAGGTACATACCGTACACCTAAAATGTGCTTTGGCAAAACTAAATTCTCTTCACATACCTGCCTAATAGAGAAAATTTTTTGATCCCTTCCCTTTTAGAATAAAGGTCCCACCAGAATATGAATTCCATAAGCGTTTGGCCAATAGAGGTCATGATCACAACAGAATCCAGAGCCCAAGTCCAAAATTTAGCTCTCATAGCTGTACTTCATCACTTCCTTACCTGTCCTTCATCACTTCCTCACACTCTATGCAAGCAGTCATATCAGACTCTTAACAATGCTATGCATTTTTAAAATCAGAAAAGGAGAAAGGGCAGCAGGAGGAGGTGAATTCTCCCTAATTATTAAAAGACAGACCATTTCTTGTCACTTCCAAGAATCTTGCCTTCCAAGAGTATTGCCTGCTGCAATACCTGAGATTTATTCTACCTCCCACAGTGTAGAACAGGCAAGAGAGAAGTAGAGAGGAGGATCAAACAATAGCACACAACTGCATATTTGTAAGCCATAGTTTAGTTAAAATTTACAATGAAACATCACATCAGGGATTTAGAAGCATTTGGATGAAAGCAATGCATGATAAGGGTTTTAGAATGAGGAGCTGGACTGAACAGACACTTCAGTATAATGCCTACTGTAATCATTATTATGTTCTTTTAAACAATTAAAACAATTAGATGCCTCTTCTCAAAGCATAAAATGGAAAATTAACTTTTGCTCGCTTTTTCCCTAGGATCAAAATCATACAGATGGATTTTAACACTGTAGAACTGTTAATTAAAGACATGTTCAGTGTTGTGTAAAACACAGAAAAAAAAATATTATGAGCATTCCCCAAAGCCCAAGAATATACAATTCTAAAACAACATGATACAGTACAGGACAACTCATGCAATGCAAACAATTAGCACATTTCTGTTAGAACACTGGTTATACAATTAACACTTGGCATGTACTTTATGGTATTTAACACACTGGCTTTTTAGAAAGTCCTGTGATTAAGCATTAACAGCAGTTAACATACAGAGATACTTTGTTCCAAAGCCCCCTTGCTCTAAATAAATTTTCTACCTACCTTTGAATCTGTCTGTGCTTCTTTCTGGCACAGGGCATCAAAAGGAACACATTATCCAGAATACACTGTATTATTTCAAATACCTGCTCCTTTCAAATTCATCCATACTCTAATTATATGCAAATAAAGCATCTATGTTTGTATACAGCCACATACACTCCCACCAAGCTACAGATGGCAGAAGGAAAAAATCACCAAAGAGGTTTGAGGGGCTGCTCCAAGAGACTGTTTGGCCAGCCTCTATGCCCCTCCTGTGTTAATAACTGAACAGGGAAAGCATTAAGAGGAAAGTAATAATGAACTTTGGGGCTAAAAGGTCCTCCCTGAAAGGAGGAGAAAGTCAGGACTTTCCATCGCTGCATCCACTACTAGCTACATATCCAAGATGCAGAGCTTGGCTGTATTAGAAAAGTGTTGTTAAGCAATCCAGCACACATAACGCTGGAGTACTGTCCTGAATTAGCTGCTGCTGCTGTGTGAAGTCATGAAATTCAGTGAAAAGCACCAATTGCTCAATTTGCTTCTGGCATCAAGTCATAGTTTCAACAGTGACTGGTAAACGGCTAAAAATATTACTCTAATGCATTCTTCTTCTGCTAGGCAATACGTGAAGTTTTGGGTCGGGTTTTTTTTTTCTTTTTGGTCCAGTTCTGGAAAAAGTAAGGTCTGTGTCATATCCTGTCAAAACACGGCAAAGCAGAAAAGCCAAATTTTGCTAGTGCAGTAAATCCTACAAGCATTGTGCAGTTTTCTCTCCCATGCAAAAGTAAAACAGCATTTTTATCTTGTTGCTGTATGATCATCGTTAAAAGAAGAGCAATTTTCTTATCTGGTTCTAACGGCTGTTTTGTGGTATATTTGACAAGATGTACCAGCAACAAGAAATAATATTTTCTTCATGTTTCCAAAAATATGCTTTTTGGCTCTGAGATTAACAAAAACACACTGAAGTTAGCAAAAACTCTTTGTTGCTTCTTCAGAATTTGAAAGCCCACACTTTTTTCACCTCCACATGCAGGCAGAAGGGGTTTTTAGAAACTCGGGTATTTAAAGCTAGACTGTAGCTGAATCTCACAGATTTCTAGAATGCTATCTCCGTATCATCTGCTGTTTATAAAATATTTTTAAAAAGAGCAAACAGATAGCATTAAATGCAAACAGTATAAGTTTGAATCATCATATGACAAAATAAAGTTGAAGGCCCAACAAAAAATAACTGTTTCAGCAAGTGCAACAAGCTTCAACAAGCTTGTGTTCAACAGGCTTCTATAAAGTCAATTCCCTCAAATGTGTTCCTGTTGGAGTCAAATCAGTTCTAGTTACATTTTGAGAAAATTAGATACACCTTGTAAAGAAGAGCCCCTTAATGCTTTCTGTGCAGCTTGGACAACACATGCACACAGGTCTTCACCTTGCCCTCAACGCAGGTCAGTAGAAGATAGATAAAAAAACCTGACTGGTGGTTTCATGCTATTGACATTAAATCCTTCACACACATTAAAACTGACAGTAAGTGGCATAAATACAGACTGTGCTTCTTACTATTTCACAGTCCTTCAACCCTTGCTAAGCTCTGGGAATAGGATTTTGCAAAAAACACTCAAATAGAGTGTTTTTTAGAATAGAATAGAATAGAATAGAATAGAATAGAATAGAATAGAATAGAATAGAATAGAATAGAATAGAATAGAAGCTCAAATAGAGCTTCTTCAATATCACCTGGAATTGCATTTAATCAGAAGCTCTGAAAAATCCAAGTCTTCACCTACCATATGGCAGCCTTCCAAATATGTACAAGACTGGTTTTGGAGCACAGAATATATACTGCTTTTAAAAACTATTAACCTAATGTCATACCATTCCTGGAGAACAAGGGATGGCAAAATCCTGAGCTTTTTAACGGATGGGATTTTTTTTTTTTACTTCAGATTCAATAGGACTAGACTCTCTCATTACCTTTAATTTCTCTTGAGAAACATTGCCAATCTATCAGAATCAAAGGAATAAATAAGGCTGGCTCATTTTGTTCACACATACTACACAGTAACAAGACTTCAGAAACAATAATGAATAATCTCTAAAAACACATTTATCAAATTTCCCAAAAAGCAATTAAAAAAATTAAGCATTTGCAGCTAAAGTATTTCAGCATGAAGCACTTCTCCAGAATTTCAGATTCCCTGAAAGATCTCTCACTTACCAATTTTCTATTTTACTTCACAAAGAAGTACCAATCAAAGGCAACAGGTAATAAAAAGTAAGAAAAATCAGTCGTATTTTCAGGGCAACATTTATTCTACAAGCACATATAATGAAGACATCAAAAGTATCTTAAAGATCAGAGCTGTAAGCTTCAGTTCTGAAGTAATCCAAATGCATCTACAATGCAAACATTTACCTGCTATTAGTTTTTGGAGAGTACTCTTATCTCCATTAACAGCAGCAGCATGCACTTCAGACGCTAACGAGGAACCGCTGAAGAGGCAGTTTGCTGAAATATTCATACTCTTTCAAGGTATTACTGTAGGTCAGCTCTGTGCCACCAACATTTTTTGTAGAAATTCAGTTCTAGAAAAAAACCCAAAACCACATTAATAACACAGAATTATTTTCATAATGAGTCATTAACATTATTCAAACAATGCTAAAGAGAGCAAACTTCTGTTAAAAACAGAAAAGAAAAAACACAGGTTTTATCTGTGAATTAAATCTACCTCTAGCCAAAATTCACCAGAAAAAAAAAACCTTCATTAAGAAATATATACCTATATGTTGCAGTTTCATTGCCTTAAACACAAATTTTAATTCATAAACTTTGCAAAAGTCTGTAAAGTGTTTCTGTGCAAATCAGACTGTTCTTCAGAGTACTGCCATGCATGCTTTAATTAAGTAACCAATAAAGTTAGTTATCAAGTATCAACTTATTATAGTCCTTCATATAGAATCACAGAATCCTGACCTGGAATGGACACACTGGGACCACTGAAATCCAGCTTCTGGCCCTGCACTGAACATGCCCAAGAGTCACCCCATGTGCCCAAGAGCACTGTCCAAACACTTCTTGAACTCTGTCAGGCTGGTGCTGTGACCATTCCCTGGGGAGCCTGTTCCAGTGCCCAAGCACCCTCTGGGTGAAGAACCTTTTCCTGATATGCAACCTAAACCTCCCCTGACACAACTTCAGGCCATTCCCTTGGGTCCTGTCACTGGTTACCACAAAGAAGAGATCAGTGCCTGCCCCTCCTCTTCCCCTGACAAGGAGGTCTTAACAGCAATGAGGTCTCCCTTCAGTCTCTCTTCTCCAGGCTGAACAGACCAAGTGATCTCAGCTGCTCCTCATACGGCTTCCCCTCAAGGCCCTTCACCATCTTTGTAGCCTTCCTCTGGATGCTCTTGAATGGCTTAATATCCCTGTTATTTTGTGGCACCCAAAACTGCCCCCAGCACTCGAGCTGAGGCTGCCCTGGTGCAGAACAGAGCAGGACAATCCCCTCCCTTGCCTGGCTGGCGATGCTGTGCCTGATGCACCCCAGGACAGGCTTGGCCCTCCTGACTGCCAGGGCACTGATGACTCAGGTTCAACATGCCATTGACCAGCTCCTTTTCCACAGCACTGCTTTCCAGCATCTCATTCCCCAGTCTGTCCATGCACCCAGGTGCAGGATCCAGCATTTTGCCTTGTTAAACTTCACACAGTTGGTGATTGCCCAGTCCCCTGACTCGTTGAATTCTCTCTACAGAGCCTCTTTGCCCTTGATGGAGATAACAGCTCCTCCCAATCTTGCATCATTTGCAAACTTGTTTAGTATCCCTTCCAGCTGCACATCCAAGTCAATAATGAAGATATTGAAAATCACAGGGCCGAGGATGGAGCTCTGCAGAACCCCACTAGTGACAGGTCCCCAGTCTGATGTCACCCCATTCGCTGTAACCCTTTGTGCCCAACCTGGGAGCCAGTTTCTCACCCAACACATGACACGTTTATCCAGTTGTGTATTGGATGTTTTGTCCAGGAGGATACTCTGAGAGACAGTATTGCAAGCTTTAATCAACTGATGAGTCACCTGACCTTACTTCCATTGCGCATACACCTTCTTTTTTTCCATGAGCTCCAAAAGAAGATCCCTGGTCAGCTGTACCAGCCTTCTACTTTGTGTGCTTGACTTATGACATTATGGAATTACCAGCTCCTGTGCCCTTAGAAGGTGGTGCTTGATCAGCACTGACTGACCCCACACCTTCAAAAGCATTTTCTCAGGGGATCTTACTATCTAGTTCCTCCACTTTCTTCACATTTTACCTCTCAACAAATAAACGAAAATATAAGAAATCTAGGGGCAGCAGCACAAACTTCAGCAAATAGCAAAGAACTCAGTGAAGCACCAGCAACATCCAATAACACCAACAATAATTTTTCCACAAAAATGACTGCATACAGAAGAAAATTAATAATGAAAGATGTTAATAGTGTCCAGATGAAAGCAACAGTTACTTCTGCATAAAGTGTTAGTAATTATACAGGTGAGAGAAGCAACCCATTACCTCTACAGCAATTCTTACTAAAGTGTTATGATTCCATTGAATGGGTTAATTCTGCATTAGAGAAGTTCTGAAATATTAAGAGGGACTAGAAAAGGAAAATTTATAACATTCTTCAGGTATTTTTCTCATTTTTGTCAAACCAGATGAACTGCTGTCTGGAAGATTTGCTGGATAAAGATCCCCATTACCAAAAAAAGAGAAACATTTAGTCAATAAAAATCAAGAAACAAGTAAAAGATCTGTTTATAAAATGCTACATAATTGGCAATATCTTCAATATGCGATATCTGAACACGCCCAATTCATATTGCTGGAATCAAGTAAATAATTTTCTTTTTTAAGCTAACATGTAGAAAAATATTAGCCTTCTCAAGTCACTTAGAATGAAGGGACTCTCACATGGACACCAAGGCCTCTTCAAGGTGTGTGAAATTTCATACCAAACTACAATATGTCTACTTTGCATTACGCAGATAGCAAGAATTACATCATTTTTCTGTTCAGCAAAAATTGTTAAAATTTAAACATGATAGCACAATCACGCTATGAAATTTTATTGATGGCTTCCAAGTGAAGACTGAGCTTTGAAAAAATATCAAAGATTTTTCAAATGTGAATTATTGCACAAGATGTTCATTCTACAGATCAAAGAGCACAAGTTCTGTAGTCATAGCAGAACTGATAAAAGCTAAGTTTCAATTTCAGACTATAAAAAATACATGACTTGTGTGTATATCTATGCGCGTGAGAGTGTTTGCAGCTCATGAAACTGACAGGCCACAAGATCTTTGCAGGGCCACACAAAGTCTGAGACTGTCAGGCTTTCTTTGAAACCAAGCGAGTCCTAACTTGAAAAAGGCTGATGTAAAGGATTTCCTAAACGGCGTTACACCTCATCTCTCTCTTTGCACTCGTGTGCATACTGGAAATGCGACAAACGCAAAGCAGCCTTCTGTGATCCTTTTGAGCCAGCTCTGCAAGGTCTCAGAGCATGTACGTATTCTGCAAGGTCCAAAGTTTTACTGGAAGACGGCGAAGCCCTGAGTTTTAGATGTTCTTCATTTTCAGCATTTATAACCGAGGAAGCGACAGAAAGCGCAAATCTGTTGAAGCGCCAAGGGAAACACATCAACGATGACGTTCCGCCCGAGCGAAAGTTTCCCAACGCTCCCAGCAGCCGCTCTGCCCCGTCACACACAGGCTTCCAAGCAGAAAGTTTCCTCCCAAACTCCGAGGACACGAAGACCACAAGGCGCACAGTGCCTAAATACCGCTTCTCCTATTCCCTACGCCAAACCCGCCTGCCCAGTCCCGGCTGAAGGTACAAGGCGGGACCCAAAGGAAACGCGGACAGCCGCTGGGCACCGGCAGGGAGCGACCCAGAGCGGAAGAGGGTGCGGTGCCACGGGACACCGC
This sequence comes from Vidua macroura, assembly GCF_024509145.1. Classification (NCBI taxonomy): domain Eukaryota; kingdom Metazoa; phylum Chordata; class Aves; order Passeriformes; family Viduidae; genus Vidua; species Vidua macroura. The sequence continues at coordinate 93,646,881 of NC_071571.1, forward strand.
GCCACCAAGGCGGGAAGGGTTAACCCTGCCTCGCCCAGACCACAGGAGCCGCCTCCCTCTCTCCTTCCTTTCCTCCCTCCCTTCTCCCCTGCCCGGTGCTGCAGCTGCGCCCCGTAACTCACCTTCACCCCGCCCTTCTCCTCATCGCGCCGCCGCCGCCTCCAGGCGCCGCCCCGCGGGCAGCCCCGGTGCGCTCTGGGTTCCACGCCTCCTCTCTCGCTCTCTCTCCTTTCCTTCCTCCTCCTCCTCCTCCTCCTCCTCCTCCTTGCCCTCCCCTTCCCGGAACTACGCTTCCCGGCGTGCCCCGGGAGCGCGCGGCGGAGCGCGGGCCCCGCGGTGGAACTTGCCCGGGTGTTTCCTGGCGACGGGGGGAAGTGGAGGAGCCGCCGCCACCGCCGCGGAGAGTGGGAGCCGCGCTTCTCCCCTCCCCGCTCCCGGGCGCCCGATCTACCATGAGACCCGCCATCTTCCCGCTCCAGCCTGACCCTGGCTGCCTCCTGCTCCTCCTGGTAAAAGCCGCCGGCTCCCCGCTGCCCTTCCCTTCCCCGCGCCGGCTCGGGCAGGGCGACGCTGGGGTGGCCGGCGGGCCCCACTCGGGGTTCCTCTCTCGCTCCCCTCCCCCGCCCAGCAGGTGCGGGCGGCCGGGAAGGAAGGAGGCCGGGAGGGAGGGCGCGGCCCCGGCGGCGGGGCCCGGCGGTGTGGCCGAGGCCGATAGGCTGCGCGCACGGGGTGGGGCCGCTCCCGGGCCCGGGGCAGTGGCCGGCCGGCCGGGCGGTGCGGCCTCGCCCCGGCTCCTCGGGTGCCGGAGCCGGCGGGAACGGGGGGCCTCTGCAGCCCCTTGGAAGAAGGCTGTGGCCAGGTGGGGGGCGGCCTCTTCTGCCAGGCAGCCGGCGCCAGGGCGGGAGAACGTGGCCCTAAGCTGCGCCAGGGGAGGTGTAGGTGGGACACCAGGAGGAATCTCTCCACAGCAGGGGTGATTAGACACTGGGATCGGCTGCCCACGGGGGTGGTGGAGTCACCGTCCCTGGAGATGTTCAGGAAATGACTGGATGTGGCACTTAGTGCCGTGGTCTAGTTGACACGGTGGTGTTGGGTCATAGGTTGAACTCGATTATCTCAGAGGCCCTTTCCAGCCTCATTGATTCTGTGATCTTTAGTTGACAGACTACAGCTTTTTTTTTTTTTTTAGTTTTTTTTAAGGCTGGCATTACACGCATGGCCTAAGCCACCTCCTGGCTTTGCCAGTACACAAACGCAATCACTGATGTGTGTGTTTTGTGGCGATAACTTGCCTGCACTATAGTTCTTTTTTTCTTTTTTCTTTTTCTTTTTTTTTTTTTTTTTAACCAGACTGGTGTGGTGGCTCTTACTTTTCCAGAGATGTATTGGGCCGGATTTTGGACAGTTATGTGAATAAATTTTAGTAGGATTTTTTGCTTAAGATACTAAGGATTTTAGTCAATCTATTTTAAACATTTGGGAGAATAAAATGGGCCAGAAAATTAAAGAATAATTGGAGGTAATTGTAGCTAGAACTCTAGAAGGCCAAGGAGGAGTACAGAGTAATATAGCTGCTAATGAATGGATGAACTAGTTAGGAATGTGAGGACATTTCCATAATGAACAGTAGAAGTATTCATTATCCCTTTGAAATGTGCACTTCTACCTGGGTAAGCTCTGGTTAAAGAATTGCGAACTTGCTGTCATTTCAGGGTTAGAAAACGTGATTGTTAGGGTTTGAAAAAACACATTTGAAATGTTTATATATATATATATAGACGGCAATAGCATGCCAAAACACTATATGAGAGACTGAAGTTAGGAACCTCACACTTTTCAATCATCTGTGTATTAAAACAGTATTGCTTATGTGGTTTTCACTATTATTTTAAATACAGACTAATGAGCAAAACCAAGAAGCGTGTGCTGTTTAAAGACACCGTGGAATGTGTCCATTAAATAGACAGCTAGAGATTTGAAAAAGTGGGCGCAAGTTAGTGTATTTTTCTTTCTTCATGCCACAGTTGATCAATGCAAGTTAAATATGCATCAATAATAATTATGATTGCCAACAAAAAAGAAAACTAGCAGGAAATAGCTACAATCTGCAACTTGTCTGTACTTTGTGTGCTATTTCCTTGTGTATGGGTCATTTAAACCCATTTCTAATGTGGTTTAAAAGAACCCTATGCGTAAAACTTTAAGAAGAAAACAGTTCAGAGTTGTTTTTTAAAAAAATACAATTAAGTGTAATGTTATCTGTGTAACTATTCAGTGTCATCATATCAGCCATGGCTCTGTGTTGTAAGATGCCTAGTTACATGAATCAAACCAATGAATCATTCCTTTTAGTAGATTTGTTAAGGGCTTTGGAAAAGTTGTTCCGAGCAGTCTGGGAGTGTGAGGGGATCCTCTTTCTTTAGAAGGGCTGAAAAAACTTTGTAGAAGTGTGTTGTTTGTTTTCTTGTGATACTCAGTGTCTCTGATAAGATGTATCAGATTAGCTTTAAAGTTCTGGTAACTTTGTTTTTCTTGTTACCAACTGCCATGAATACTTGAGACCAGCAGTGCAACTTGGCCTTCTGCTCCAGATCTAAAGGACGTGCACCTAACAGAGGCTCTTGGGGAATGGCATATTTTGTGGATAAGTGAATTTGTTAGTGTTACATCAGTGGTTCATAAGACAGCACACGCAGTGATATGTAGCTGCAAAAACAGCTTACTGAGCTGGTCTTGTTTAGTAGTAGCAATGAAGTTATCGGGTATTCTTTACCGGACTTTTGGATAAGCATATTTCTTTTCCAGATGGGAATTTAATATGCTGCAAAAAGAAGAAAATATACAATGTCAAATCAAAAGGAATTCTCTTGTCTAAAGTTTGACAGTAGGAGATTACTGCAGTTGTAGAGGGCTTTGTGTCTCATGCTAGTGTCCTTCTTCCCTGGTGTCACTGAAGTTTGGGTTGACATGAGGGAGATTGCATTGCAAAGGGATACCTGCAGTCCCAGCACAACTCTTTGCCCTTCCAGCTTTTCAGCATTGTACTGGGCTGCTGGGAGTTGAAAGGAAACTGGAGAGAGGACAGACGAGGTCAGACGACCCCTGCCTCAAGAGCTGAGTGGAGGGGTGAGCAGTGCACAGCACAGACTGCAGAGGGACTTGTACAGCTGTTTGCCAGACAGAAATAAGACATGCATAGTAATGTCATGGGGGTCCTTGGAGAGTGAGATGTTTCTGCCTTGCTGGTATGTTGCTTAATGCTGGGCAGGACAGATCTTTAAGATGAATCCAAGACAGAGGAATAAATGCTGATGGGAGAGTGGCTCATCACATTCTCCCCTAAGGCAAGGTGTGGCTCTGGCTTTGCTCCATCCAATCATTCTGTGTGTTTGCCTTTAGTCGCAGTCGGGTATACTTTGCCTTTAAAGAAAATTCTAGAACAAGACACTATTGCACATGCTTCTTTCTGCACGTGAGGCACTTGTATTGCTCACTGCTTCCCTGGGAGGCTCATGCACAGTGCCTCTGAGCAAAAGCTGTGAATGGAGGAAACCACCAACGGATAGTGAGGGAAATGAAGAGGGAAGTTCCTAACTGGAAAAAATACTGTAGAGTAATATTTTTGTTTCTTGTTTTACCGCCACTGCCTTTCATATCTTGATAATATGACACCAAGTACCCAAATAATGAAAGTAAAATGGAATAAAAATTGTTTTTAGCTTAGTGTTAAACATGTAGTAAGTTGCCCAAGGAGAAGTTGAACTCTGTAAATTTTATGTCTAGGGCGTATATCTGTTCATTTGCCTCTCTCTGCATTTGTATTAGAAAACTAATTTTGCAATTGAGACTGCTGCTCAAAATACTATATTCTGAATATGAGCATGAGTCAGAAATTGTAATTACAGGCAAAATTTAGACCACTGAGCCTTATACAATGAGATGGGTTCCCTTCAAGAGTAGCACAGGACTTCTGAGTTGTCCATCATCTGTCATGATTTCTAAATGAAATAGCAGGCAACTGAGGAACATTCCCTTTGGAGAGGGGAAGCAGAGGAGTCTTGAATTTCTGTGATGACAACTTGTATTCTTCATGCTATGCCAGGCAAGTTTCCTGTTTGGAGTGCTCAGGAGGGAAGAGAGAAGAAACTGAACTGTTTCTTGGAACAGGAGACTCGAACAATGCTGGAAAATGTATAAATGAGTTATTGACACTAAGATCTCAGATTCTGCTGGTGGCTGTGACACTCCTTGCTTTTTCTTTTGATATCCTTACTGTTCACCTCCATAATCTGCTTTGGTTTTTGTTTGGTTGGGGGTTTTTTGTGTTTTTTCTTGCAGGACAACTTTCTTAAGCAAGAGATTGGCCCTAATATTGCTTTCTCAAGAAAGCAGAATTACCATGTTCTATATGTTTTAATCAAACCTATTTCATTTGAAAGAATTTAGGATTCTATGCTGCTGTTCAGGAGAACAATTTTTCACCTTGCAGACTCTTTTGTAAGCCTCACTTGTATAGCTTCCAGATACTTTGTTTGCTTAAGGGGAAGGAATTGTCTCATGCATAAGACAAGTGTTCAAATCTGCTGTAAATTTTATACCAGACCTTCTTCAAAACTCTTCAGGAGAGTCTAGAGATAATTCAGAAACAAGTGCTTTAATAATGCTTTAAGTGGGTTTGGATGCATTAGCAATAACTCGTTCGTTATTCCCCCTGTCCCATTTGAGAGTGAGTTCTCTGGTGATCTAGAGGAGGAAATGCAGGAACATTTGGGGATGTAAGCAGAAGCAATACAGAGTGTAGACATCAGAGCCTAAGGAATATTCTTCCAAGACTCCAAACTGGAGAAAGCTCCTGGAGAAGTAGAGGAGGAGAGGTGTGTTACAGAGAATTAGAAAAAGAAGTTAAATCAAATTTCCTTTTGAGAGTTCTGCCTTTACCCTTCTTTTCTCCCTGACATGTCTTCCTTTATCAGGAGCATCCTAACCATCGGAAGAAACACATGCAATTTTCTTTTCCAAAACTGTTAGTAATGTCACGTGCTCATATGGTCTAATTAAAAAAAGTTCATAGATAAGATTTTAGAAGTTTGAATAGCTTTAATTTTATTTTCAAATTCACTGTCTCTCAGGTAATTCTTTTTACATTGTTAAGAGTTATTCTGCAAAGTTATTGCTATACTATAACATTACCTCAGAATGGTTTTTTCACTGCTGGTTGAGGATGCTGTGTTTTTCCAAACCAGCTGTAGCACTGTTTCCACATTTAATCATGCTTTGGTAAAAGTGCTTTACAAAAAGCAACAAGGCATATTGGGAAAGAATTCTGTAATTTTTCCTATTTTTATATGTGCTACTACTGAGAAACTGACTACCCTGATAATACACCCTTTCTAGCTAAGAGCCATTCATGCCATTAAAACATGTGCAAAGTTCCAGTACTGTATCTTCCAGATAAGCACCTGTGACTTGGAGCTTCTTCTAGTGAAGAAAGAGACTAAACCAAAACCTGGAAGCTCCTTCACATGCATACACAGAGACCTTTAATGGCAGTGATCCACAAGATCTACTCTATGGGTGATGATAGGACATTAAAATGTCCCCTACAGTGGCACTAAGCAAAATGCAAAGTGCAGTGATCTGTACCTTAAACCATATAGTGCTGGAATGGTGAAAGCATGGAGGACAGAACATCGTACATTGTTACCTAAAGGCAGATGCTCTGGGCATACTTCCAGCAAATAACTGGTAATCATATATGCAGCACAAGGTTTCTGCTGAACACAGTAAATCTCCTTTTCATCTGTTGTAATTATGGTAAATGTTCTAGGTTTCTTCCCTCTCTTGTTTCTTGACCTATGTCTGGCTTTAGCAAGAAAGCTTTGATGGAGATGAGTATTAAGCATCTCACTGTGTTTACCTGATAGGATCAGGTTGAAGAGTTCTGGGTTTTTTGATTGTCACTGGAAGTTTGATCATTTAAATTTTAAAGGACTTGTTAAAGTCATCTGGTATTACTCCCTGCTCAGTGCAAGACTACCTTGGATGGAATTGCTCAGGTTTTTTTCCAGTTGTCTTATAGAACTCCAAGGATGGAGGTTCTGCAACTTCTCTGGTCACCTGTTTTGGTGTTGAATCAAAACTTCGTTGCAAGTTTTCTTGGAAAAGTCTGTCTGAAGGTGTGGATTGTATATGTTGTCTCTTGTCCTGTCACTGCATCTTTGGGAAGATAACTTCTCTATAACCTCTGATAAGGTCGCTGGTAGCAGCAGTAATAACTTTTCCTTAAGGGTGAACAAATGCAGCTGTCTCACCCTCTCCTTGTATACCCTGATCTCCTGTCACTACTCACTTCATAGCCATCTGCTGGGCTTCACTTCCATATGTTAATGTCTTGTACAGCTGGTCCCAAAGCTGGGCAGAATCCTCCAGATGTGCTCACACAAGTGCCAGATGAAAGGAAAGAATCACTTCCCGTGGTCTTCTGGCTACACTTTTGCTAACACAGCCCAGTGTGTGGTTGTCTCTGCTGCAAGGTCATGCTTCTGACTCCTGTTCAACTTGCTCCCCAAGATCTTTTCTGCAAAGCTGTTTTCCATCTGGTTGGCTCTCAGCCTATTATTCCAACAGAGATACAGGACTTTGGCTTTGTGGAACTTTGCAAGGTTTCTGTCAGGCCACTTCTCCAGCCATTTGAGGTGTCTGAATAGCAGATATTCCCTCTAGCTTATAAAGCACTTCACCCAGTTCCTGTATCCTCGGGGAGCTGCTGAGAAGGCACTCTGTTCCATCTTTCTGGTCATTACTACAGACAAATCTTAAACGCAGTATTGGTCTGGAGAAACTTCCTTAGAGGCCACTTGGACATGGTATCTTTGGTTACAGCCCTTTGAGCTCAGCAGTTCAGCTGCTGTGTCACTCACTTCATAGTTCACTTACGCAGTGCATGCATCAACAATTTAGGTCTAAGGATCCTTTGAGGTGCTGTGTTAGAAGCTTGCTAAAGTCAAAGCAAAACATCCAGTACTCTTTCCTTGTTTACAGAGCTAAATGTCTTGCCACAGAAAACAGATTGATTTACTTATTCCAGATATATGCTGGATGGATGTGGCTTCTGGAAAGAAAATTTGTTTTCATAATTGTCCTGGTGACCCAGAGAAAAAAAACCCATTTGGTCTGGTTCTGTGTCTCTGAATACGTCCCAGTTGCTGAAGAGCTTTCTAACTTGGTCTTCTACTCATGTGAGTAATGCTTCTTTTCCCTGGAACTCTGCTATGGGCTCAGACACCGTCAGTATAAAATCAGCCAAAGACAACATTGAGTGTCTAAGCCTTTTCTGTGTACTTTGTCTCTGTGTCCCCTGCTAGCTGAGCAGCAGCCTACAATTTTCTTACTCTTCCTCTCTTCCTTTTGTTGCCAGCTTACCGTAACATCCCTCTCTCAACTCCAGCTGAGCTTGGACTGCTGCCACCTCAAGCAATGTTTCTCTGTTCCTACCAAGTATTTTTCTTACCTCTACCTTCTGTCTGGTCCCCTCTTTTTTTTTTTTTTTTTTTTTTTTTTTTTTTTTTTTTTTTTTAACTCATCCAGAAATTCTGTGTTAACCTAGCAAGTCTTCTGCCATACCAACTTTCTGCCCCATGGAGTGGATTGGTTTTGGGCTCTGAAGAGGTTCTTCTTGAAGGTCAGCAGGCTCTTGTGGGCCCTTTTGGCTTTCTGAGCCATGTTTCATGAGTGAACTGAATTAAAACTCAAGTGCCTTCAGGTCTTGTCACTTGATTCAATGGTCCTGTAAGGTGCATATTTTTAGGTAAAAAATAAATAGCGTGGTAGATTATAGATGGGATTTAGTGCGAGCCCCAGTCATATATGTAAAAGTTGCATTAGCAGTGGCAATGAAGTGAAACACAGGAGGTCCAGAGTCTTGTTTCCTGGAAGATGTAAGTTTCCACATTTTATATGTCGGAGTCTCCCAGCTGCTTCACTTTGGGACCAAAATGAAGGATCTGTTAATTCACGGAGAGATTTCAGGTGTATTGTTTGCTACATTGTTTCTAGGTGAGATACATCTCTGTGGATTGGATTTCTTTTATGACTGAAACTTTGTATCCTAAATGATGTTCGGGAAACAGAAACCTGAGTAGAATGTAGAACTCTAGAAATGTAGTATAGTAAATGACCTGGTTCCTTGGCATGCTTTTTTGCAGCCAGCCTGTCTTCAGTCTTGTTTGGCATCAGTGATTCTTGCCTGTTTCTTGTGTATTTCATTGAGGTGCATCCAAAAAAAATATGAATGTCTGCAAGGGTTTTTTGGGCTTTATTTTCATAGATTTGTGAAAATGAGAGAAGAAGAGCAGTCTAATCTCTGTTGTAAAATAACTGGCAGTAAAGCTTATATTTTGTTTCCAACTGGATTCGTGTGGCAATTGGGCATAAACACAGAGAGAACTTGTTCATTAGGAACTCTGCAAGGAAGTATTTTGAAAGGCAAGGAATAGGTGCCTGTTCCAATGGTCTTGAAAAAGCAAACAACATCTGTGATAGTGTTTTGCTGTTTCCCATAGCTGTCGTGATTATGAAGTGATGATATAATTAACTTTTTCAAAAGCTGCACAAAGGGAAAGCTTTTCAGTGATATATTCATATTTGTAATCCCAAGAAAAGCTTTTTGTTCCTTTAGTAAGTCTATCACTTCTGACTCTCGTAATTTACTGAAATCCCCTTTCTTAACTCTTGCTAGAAACACTTAGCTCCTAGATTCTTTGCCAGTCATACAAATTATGAATTTTCATAAACGTGTGTATGAAACAACTTTTTTCTTTTTTTCCTTCTCCCTGTTGAGTGAATTCACTTCGGATTTTGGACACAATAGCTGAAAGACAAATTGGTTGCTTCACAAAGGTAATTAAGACAGTATGTTGTGCAGGGGGTGAACAGTTATAGGTTCTTTCCTACTAATGATCCATTAATTAGTGAAGGGAACTCAGCAGTGTTCGGGCCTCTCAGGAATTACCTTTGAATGGCATTTAAATCTGCTTTGGTTAAAAAGATATAATTGAAGGGGGGAGAGGACTTTTTAGAATTTTTTTCTGTCAACATAGGCCAGCAGAATTTGCTAAACCTATGCAAATGTCTACATATAATTGACCTCGCTGAGGAATTTGGTAACAGTTTTGGTTGCAGCAGACTTCCCTGTTGAGAGCAGCAAGATTGCTACATGAAGCTAGTTGATTGCGGAGCCAGGGTGTCTGAAAATTGCTCCCAGTTCAACACTGCACCATGTTAGTGTATTCATACTATTTTTAGGACCAGTCTGGAATACTTTCTTGGATGTTTTTGTGGGAGTCAGCTTGAAGCTGGCAGGTCTAATGTTCCTTGAAGAGAAGTAGACCACTTTCTGTATGATTTTCTTTTTGTGCATTTCAAAATATGTGTGGTATGTGTCCAGTCGTCTGCATTATTTATTCTTCTGCTGTTCAGAGTTATCCAGGATAAATTGACTGCATATGTGCAGGACCTTAGCAGCTGTATAGGGCAGAAACAAAATAGGTCTTACACAGTCTGAAATTAGCCTCTCATTCTTCAAGGTACATGCAGCTGTGGTCCCAAGGGTGAATTTTCTCTTCAGGTTCAGGTGGCATTGCTTTAATCAGGGCTCTTTCCTAGAAGATAAGCCAATGGATTAATTTGTAAAAAGATATCTTTTTTTTTTTTACCTCCTCATTTGAATTGGGAGATTTTTCCAATGCCAACTTGTCAATTAGAATGCAGCTGTGGAGTAGTATTTCTATTAAACAGAATCACTGCTTATTTGGAAAGATCTTTTCCATTATCCACTCATATGTCATTTTAAGGTAGCAAATAATAAATGCTAGCCTAAAAATTGTTTGCTAGAGACAAGCTAATGGATGTCCCAACAGCTTTAATATGCTATGATTGGCAGTTTGCATGTGTAGAGTGGAAGTTTGTGGAGTGTGCATCACAATTATGCCTGGCATGAAGAAAATAAAATAACCAAAGTAATGTAAGTTCAGATTATGTTTTAGGTGGACTGATTCTAAAGTTCAGAGTTCTGACGTTAAGGGAATGATAAACAGAGATCATCAAAATGCCATTGTATTTTAGAAAGCTTGTAATTTTGACATTCTGAGGTGTTCCTCATTGTGATTTCTCAGAAAAAGAGGGAGGAGCAACAACACTGGACTGAATCTCTGTGGTTTTAACGTGTGGGCAGACATTTCATACTATGAATGGCTGCATCACAAATTATTGTAGCTGTCTTTTGATAGTAGTGCAAACAAAATCTTAGCCTCTTGCTGCAGTATTAACAGGTAATTTGAGAAGTGGCATCTCAATCATGCTGAAGGAAAAACAAAATCTACAGCACAAGGAGATAGTGATACTGGAAGTACTAGTGTTGAAAGCTCGAGATCTGAGGTTAGGAAATAGGGTGGTTACATGTGGGTTTGTTGTGGTGGAGATTGCAGAGAATAACATGATGGTGTAATAGTAAAAGTGGAAGAGGGTCAGAATTTAACTTGAGCTGCTAATTGCCACAGCAGCATCCCTACGCTTGCTGCTGCTTTGCTGCTCTGCTCCGTTATTTAGTTCTAACCATCATTGCCCTCAGCATCAAATAAGGCTGAGCTGAATCACAATGGCTGTGATTCTGTGCTTTCAAAAGGATTTTGTTATTCAGAAATACAAACAAGCACCTGCACTAAGGTAAATGGTACAATTTAAACAGTGTTATTGGAAACTGGCTTGTCCACTTATATTCCCTTTAGACTTCCCTTATATTCCCTTTAGAGTCCAAGTTGAAACCAGTATGTTTTGCATCCGTTTGGGTGAACTAGATGAGGAGAATGACCCAGCTGTATTTTTAATTTAAGTGTTTTGTTTGTCTATTTATTGCTTTTACTACCTTTTTTTTCCTCTTAACCCAGCTGCATGGTTTAGAGCAGTGTTGGTCCAGTGTGGGTATTTTTCTTATGGAGAGCTAGATGCTGTGTGTTTATTGGCATTTGAGCAGTTGGTTTCAGTAATTCATATGCACTCTTAAAACAAGTTCCAGCTGAAAAGTAAAACTGAATAGGTTTGTCTTTGCTCAAAGTTCCCACCTTTCTTGATAAGGCAAAGATATGGAGAACTTGATGTTTTGGAGAAGAAGGGTAAAAATGTGTTCAGTATTGCAACTAGATTGTGTCATTAATAAAAAGCTAAGCAGCTAGAAGTGCATAGGTGTTGAAGTTGATCATTTCACTTTAAAAAAAGTTGGTTTTGTCTTATTGAAGAATAAACTCAATATGTAGTAAAATTTGTCAAAATAGAAATTGTGTTTATTTTTAAAGCAGTAGAATGTGTTCAGGGAGCAAGGATAGAAAATTCAGTTATCCACTAATATGTTAAATCTTTCAAATTATTCCAAGGCAGTAAACATTAATGTGACATAAGAAATATAGTTTCTTATGGAAACAGTACATCTACTTTCGGTTTCTTCCTCTAAGATTATGCTTTAAAGGAGAGATTCTGAATTCCATGGCCACTCCTCCCACAGAAGAATGTAAAAGTTTTTGTTCTATTTTAATATGCATTTTCATCACCAGTCCAAGAATGAAGAAAACATAAATACATTTGTATTATTAAAAAAAAAAAAAAAAGCTAATTTCTTAGCCTTGTGTAAAAAGTACAATAAAGAGCACAGGAAAGCCTGTAGATTGTAGTGAATAACAGGGTAGTATGTTGCTTTCTGTAATGAGGAATGGAGTTAAAAGTACACAGTGTCCAAGATTTAAACTGTCTACAACAAATTTTTTTGGTAGTGGGTTTTACGTTTAATTGCAGTGGCCAAAATAGAACAGGGCCTTTTTCCTTGACTTAGTGAAAAGGGACAGCAAACTATTCTGCTCTGCCAGCCATACCAAAGTCTTGACAAGGCCAGTCTGCCCTTTATTTTGTATTGCTGGATCATGCTTTAACAAGTTGAGGACGTTAAGGGTGCTGGCTTTCATACACAGCAACAGCTGCTTAATTTGTGCTAATCATTTTGGAGATTGCATTTGTATATTATGTGTGTTACTCCTGCTTGAAAGTGTATCCTTGTGTTGTTGCCAAATAATCAGAGCAGTTGGCAAAATGGAAAAGAAAGAGTTATCAGAACATGAGGTGATTTTCCCTAAAAGGCTGCACAAATGTGACCTTTCTTTTTCAGGGGAATTCTAGCTACTTGTTTAAGAGAAGCAGCTTGGTAAATAAAATATCTAAAAATTCTGAGTTTTCAGTAGTTTCCTGGGGAGCTGAATTCATAGCTTTAAATCTGCGAAATAGGCTTTAAGGTAGATTCCTAGTTGTAGAGATGTGGAGCACTCTGAACATTATTCACAAATTAATACAGATGTTCAGACATCTGTTTACATCTTTTGAAGGTGTATGTACTGGTTTCTCTCTATGTGGATGCAAGAAAAGCAATGGATCACAACCCTGACTGGAGATTACTCTTTTCCTTAAAGGCCAAGAGAAATAACTGAAAGTTGCAAATAATTCAACTGGAAATAAATTACAGGTCTTATCTCTGTGACATTTTTTTAGACATGCCTCGTGTCATTTTTTTGAGTCCTTGCTTAAACATTACTATAAAAGACCACGATCCATAGGTTTGTGCCCAGAGACTTAAGCTTTAGAAGTGTGTTTGGGTGCACGGTTCTGCTACTAATAGCTTTGTGGAAGGAAATGCAATGCGTTGGACTGCATGTTGTGGTTATGATGTTTAATTAATATCTCTGCAATGGACTTTTTGAATGAACATCTTGTGTCTTCTAATGATAGTTCACAAACTGTTGAGACGTTAACTTATCCATTTTTCTGGAAATCCTTGGTGCTGTGCTATCAGGCCATTGAGAGATCTCTGCAGCTGTGAACCATTCCCAGTCAAACAGGACAATCCTTAAACTCCTTTGCTTGTGTGTTAAGTTCAGTTTTAGGAACCTTTAGCTGCAAGTTCTTTTTCCTAATTTGGCATGTCAAATCAATATAATTTGGATTTTCAAAGATAGCGTTGTGAATTTCTCTGTTTCTAGTATTTTCATTTGAAAATAAGTTTTTCTGTATTACTAAGATATGCAGCTACTCCAAATATTCCTTCCACACAATTAAAATCAGAGCAGATAACAAGATATGTGGAAGACAAAAAATTGTGTGACTCCTTTTTCATATGGTGGTCTCTACTCTGCTGTTAGCTTAGTGCAGTTACAGCACTGTTTGGCTAAAACAGTGTAAAAGTGAACTGTCTATCAAGGCTGAAGAAGGAAGTTTACTTTTCTAATTATATATTATCCATATTTCTGTTTAGTAAGATTTTTTTCTCTGTTTTCCTGAACACTAGTAACTGCAATCTTTAAATCTGTTTTAAGTAGCTTATTTTAAGCATTTAAAATTTTTCTGACTAAATTTAAGATATGATTCTTAAATGAAAAATTATAAGAAAATTATTTCTTATTACCCATTTAAAATTGCTCTAAAAACTTGAATGTAATTGAGAAAGGATCATTAGTTAATGTTTTGGACTAATAGATCTTTGTCTCATAGTCTTATCAAGATTACATTACCAATAAAAACTAAGCAGATTACATTACCAATAAAAACCCTGCATATTCATCAGGGATGGCAGCAGTCAGTCTAAGTGATGAAAATATTTGGGCACAGTCTGAAATCAAGTGGTGACAAGTAAGAGTTGAACTGTTCTCACTGAGAGGGTGAATAATACTAATTTCTTTTTTCCCTCAGCATTCTCTATTTACTGTTACCTCTCTCTGCTCTGAACTTTGTGGTTCATTATGGGGCTTCTGGGAATGCTGCCAGCAAGATGTTCCTGATTGATGGTTCTGAAGCCAAAATTCAGGGGCTCTTACAATGTCTAGCCAGCTTTGGCATTGCTGTCTTCTGGGATTGCTTTCAATTTGTATCATCCTACAGCAGTCTGTAAACCCGTCTGCTTTCTGTTGTCCAGGAGTTTAATGCAGACCTCAGAGCAGCAGCAGATCAGCAGCATGCATAAAAAAAAGAGGTACTCAGGGACTGACAGTCAGCAGCAGGGTCCTGGGGGGGCTTGGACTTCAGGTAGTTACTTCAGCATGCCAGTCTGGATTAGGTGTGGGCTAGAACTGGATGCCAAATGTAAAATGATTTTGTGTTAGAGGAGAACGATGGTTTAGTTGTATGCCTTTAGGATTTCCCAGCAGGAGGAAAAGGTAAATGAAAAGTTTAGCAAGTGAAAATGAAGGCTATTCTTGTTGATTGCTTTGCAGGTGTAGTACTAATTAGAAATCATAATGCTCCATGAATACATTTTCTGTATTCTACAGATAGTTTGCTTTGGAAATGAGGGCCTCTGCTTCATTATGTATATTAAAAAATAAAGGCGCAAAGAACTAGAATGCAACAGACCTGGGTTCTTTTTTCCTTTTCTTTCAATTTTAAGGTTATGCACATTTAAAATCTTCTACAAGAAAGTGGCATGTAAAGTATAATAACACTTGAAAAAGAAATACCATTAAACTATAGGTCTGTCTCTCCAGTTAGGAATTAAAGAACTAACAACACTGGTGCTGGTAAAATGTTGATAAAAGGTTGATCTAAATCTCTTGAGTAATCAGCAGGCTTTATTAATTGGATATGTAGAATGGCAATTGAACAGCAATACTGTCAGCAGAAGGTGAGTTGAAACTGGATGTGCTTGTATTTCCTCTTTGGGAAAGCGGTGTGAAACCTGGCAGAGGTTCAGTGTTGGGTATGAGTTGAATAGGTTCTGTCCAGGCGTTTTGTTTTGCGTAAGGTTGCTTGTGTGGCATCACATGGTGTGTTTGGGAGGATCATAGTGACTTTCCAGCAGTGCTTTGAGGTCTTTCATTGGAAACAATCAGAATAAATCTCAGCTAATTCATAGTTACTCCTCAGAAGTGACTGGTACGGGCTCCCTAAGCTGTTGGCTAACTTCAAGTGAGGACCAAATCTTGATCAGAAACACTAACATTTCTGTACTAATTAAACTTCCCAGTAAAAGCATGACCACTCTTATCTTCAGAAACTCCCAGGAACCTGAGCCATGATGTTCCTGCTTTATTTGACAGTATTTTTGAGGACCAGAAGAATATAAGTGTATGTCATCACCTCTTCTTCCCTCCCCCCATATGACCTAAATTTTATCTTTCTGAACACATTGTTCAGTTCCTGATTTTTTTCCCCCCAGCAATGTATTCTGTAAGTGCATAAAGCTTTCTGCATTTGCTTGTTTCAGTCTACATTTGTTTTGTCATTTTTCTGTAGTGTCAAATGGTTGTGAGTAGATTATAAACATCCTAATCTAACTTGAGCAGCTTCACTCAAGTATTTAATGTATTATATTCTACTCTATTTTTAAAAATCTTTTTATTTTGTAGCTACTTAATTTTACCTTCAGATTTTCAGTTTGAATATTTAAAAAATAGAAATATAAAAATACTTAATTTTATCCAGTGTAAGTGCAGAAAGTTGAGTTATTTTCAGGTACACTTAAGTAACCAATTTTCCTTTTGAATTATTTTTTCAAGATGCTTTCTTCAGTGAGTTTGTAACTATCTTGTAATGCCAGTTTGAAATTTATTTTTTTTACTTCAGTTACAAATATGAACCATCATCCATATGTCCTGCTATGAGCAGCGGAATGTAAGGTTTGCATTTAAAAGTGAAAAATTTCTTAGCCAGCATGTTTTTCAGAACTTATGTTCAATTCCTATTATAAAGTATGTAACTGATATTCAGAAATTATTTCCTCAAAAAATATCTTGTTTTCTGCTCATGGGTATGAAGCACAGACCTCAAAAAAGGTCAGAAAATATTCTCAAAACAGTGTAGCTTCTTAGAAATTCAAATACAAATTTATATTCCTTTATGATAAATATTAATACTAGTAATATCATAAACCCTCTTGCATCCCATGGGACAGCAAGATTACTGGGTCAAAAGGAGTAGTTTTCTTCCTTACAGGCATTATACCTTAATGAAAGCTTCAGCCTGAGTGTGTTGTGCATATTTATTGACATTTCTTCAAGGAATGCTTTTTTTTCCATGAGTCTGTCTACTTATTATTAAAAGTTTGGCACCCACAATTATTTAGTGAGTATAAAATGTTTGAGAACGTGATTATGAATATATTTAACAAAACAGAAATTTTCATACTTCTAGTGGGAAAAGTATTTCAATTATCTCAGATTTTGTGCAACTTTTCTTAGTCTTGGTGTCTTTCCACTACTGTAATACAAAGGGACAATATGGTATATGGTTAATTCGTTGTTCACCTTCAGTACATGAAGATGTTTGGAATATTTGTTTTGGTGTTAATGTCTTAGTACATGCAGCTTGCACCACATTTCCACAGTAAGAGTTAAGAAAGCAATCACAAAACTTATTTGTGCTATAAAGAAGTATTAGTTTTAATTCCTCTTTTCTGCACATAGCACAGTCTAGAAGAGGATCTCATTGGTTAGTAAGTCCTGTGCTTTCATGGAGCACTTAAATATTTGCATTGCAAGTTAAATGTGTTTTAAGTGTATTGTGGCAATCTACAAATAGGACTACAGTTCCTGATCCATTGAAGTATATCTGCTAAGTAACAGAGCCTATTTCTTGACTGCAAATAATACGCTTATCTATGTTATGTTTAATTTATGTGCAACTTATCCTATTAGATAAGATTTGTCTTGCTGCTGGAAAGTTATACTAGAAAAAGCCAGGAGGGTTTAAGAAATTGTTATCTTAACCATTTGGTTTGTTTAGACAATATGAAGTGCTACTGCTGAGCTCCTGTGAAAATAGTTACACCAAGACCTACAGTGGAAATTCTTTTCAAGTGTGAATGGTGATGCAGAGCTTGTGTACAGCAACTGAAAAGTTCTTGATTTCTAGAGGCTTATGTGGATTTTCTCTGTAAACAAACCTTGTCCAAGATTACAAGCAGGTTAAGTAACTCTGTGGTCTTCAGGGTGATCAGAGGTTCTTGAGACCTTGCAAGGCAGCTAAAGCCTTAGAACATTGAATTTGCAAAGTCACCTTCAGTAGGATCAGATGATGGCCAAGAAAATTATTGTTGAAATACCCTATCCATTATTGTCTAGAGCAATATTTCAGCTGTTATTGTTAATTGTAGCTACTGCTTCAATTGTACTCAAGTTAGGTCAAACCTAACATTTACAACAAAGCAGCACGTGCATACAAATGAACCTGTGCTAGCACATGCTGACCTGACCTGACCCATTACTCACTACAAACATAACTTCTAGTACCAGAACCTCCCCCCAGCAACACCATGGAAGCTGTCATCCCATGCACTACGCAAGGGGTGTTGGGGAGGTGTCTGCGCTAATGGTCACCATCAGTTGTTAGTTGTCTGGGTATAATATGGCTGGTGTGGATCTGGGTCCATACAGGTAGCTTCTCACTCCAAAGGCAGAGTCCTACCTTCTTGCTGCTCACTAGTCAGCAATGCCAGCATCTTCAGAGGAATTTCCTGAGCACTGGCCTTCTGGAACTTGTGTATTGCATAGCTTGCTTAATCAGATTTTTGGCATATTGTGTTGTTACACTGCCTGTTTAATCTCTGGACCTCACAGCTCAGTTTGTTTCTCTACAGTCATCTTAGAGCCACAGTTTAGACACTTGTCTCAAGCAGTTGAAGTGCCACAGGAAGAGTGTGCAAACTCCACCACAAATCTTATGTTTGCATTTAAGAATGGTATCTTATTCAACTACCAAGAGAGGAGCACTGGTACGCATTTTGTATTCCAACAGCTGGTGTGTTTTCAGCCTGTAGTGCAAGATAGAGTTCTATGCTACCCAAGGGCCTCCATATAGGAAATGCAGAAGGATCACTATCTTCACTGGGAAGTGATTAGTGATCCACATTAGTAATCTTTCTGATTAGTGATCCACGAATCAGAAAGAATTGAAAATTATTGATTGCTGCAAATCTCACCTGTGTGCGATTTACAGTGATAGTTTTAGAGCTGTTAACAGTCTCTCACTGCAGAAGTTTCCTACCATTTTTGAAGCTGATCTTAAGGAAAGCAGGGATCCAGTTTGGTGATTTTTTTTCAATCAAATATTTCATATACACTTGTTATAAATGTTACAAAATTTGGTGTGTGACATTTTTTCATAAATTGTAAACAGTGTCAAAGGCAGGTATATCCTGGAGGTTTGTCCTTTGTAGTCATGGTCCTACTATAGGTTCAGGGTAGGTCTCAAGCTCTTCCATAAATGCAGAGAACCTTACATCAATGGTTCCTGCTATACAGCTGCTCTCTGTGGTTTTATTTGGATGGTCTTTATGCTTTTAGCTGTGTTTTTCCTTGGTGCCTCTTGAGCCATAGGCAAATATTCTTGGCACCTCAAGGGGTAAATAAGTCTCTGGGAATATCGATAGCATGTATGTTGAGTGCTGCCACATCTCAGTGCAGGGTGTCTCTGTGAATCTCTGGTCTCTGCCCAACTCCTTGGTCTGTGCGTTCCTCTCCATTCTCTTCCAAAAACCTTCCTTTTCCTTTGCTGTTACCTTTGTCAGCTGAGGAACCATACATCAATTGAAACCATGAAGGCATCACAGCAGGGCGTCTGGTCCAAGCCCTGACTGTACTTAGAGAAGTGATGACTTTCTGACTGGCTTACTCAGGATGGAAACATTCATGTCCCAGACAAGAATCTATATTATCCTACTCAAACATTTGCATGCTTGTCTCTCTCAAAGCAAAAATAAATTGTAATTCATTGATGCCTCTCACATGGGATAGAACTCTACCTCCTATTTCTTCAACTGCATTTTAGAAAAAAAAAATCTGGGCCAGTTGCACTGAAAATGAGAGTGTCCATCCATAAAATTGTGTATTGCTATAAGAGTTGCATTAAGAGTAATATAAATGTTGCTTTGTAATTGAACAATTTGGCTGATGTGGTGACATGGTTTTTGTGGTCTGATAAGCCTGTTGCATGCTGAGCCTGAAGTAGTGTCAAGTGGAAATACAGAAGGAGATAAAAGACTGTAGCTAGTTGAATTAGATGTATTAAAATTGTTTCCTAAAACAGCAATAAAAATGCAGGTAGTTGAGGCTTTACTTATTGGGAAACTTTTTTGTCAGACAAGTCCTAGAAGTGACAGAAGGAATTACTTGTCTCCAGTAAAATCTACATGCCCACCTGTGTGAGGCTGCTGAAATGGGGTTTCATTGCTTTTTTCAGAGTGAAGTTACGAATATAAGTTGCCTTAAAGTTGCAAATTTACCTGTAACATTTCTGGCTACATAATAGAGAATTGTATTAAAAAAACTAATTTTTATTTAAATGTGTAAGTATGTTATATTGGTACTTTATTTGTATATTTGTAGTACTGCAGTCATCTGAAATGCATTGACTGAATTACAGCTCTTTTACTGTTCTTCTCCAGCTTTTGAACTGCAACACTTAAAAATCACACATCAGTTACTACTTTACTGCTGAAACATACCTTACTGATTTGCTTTCTCTTTTTAGGTGTCTTGGCTTTTTAATCCAGCAAGAAGTGAAATAACAAGTCTAGATAGTGGAAATATAGATGACATTTTAAGTGAGTACTTTGAATAATTTTTTTCCTTGTATGTCTGCAGTTACTTATCTGTGTGAATATTGCAGTGGTATTAAATGAATATTCATACCCTAGCTTTGAATATATGAATTGCAATCAGCTTAGAAATATTAAATGCCTGTGGTCGAAATTAGCTGTCTGAACTAATGTATTGCACTGAGAATTTGAAGTGTCTTAAGAAAATAACTGTTACCTTGTTTGCAGAAGGGAATGCTTGATTGCGTAACCAAAAGTAGTCTGGAGGGCATTTTAAGTTTCTCCCCAAAAAATAGCAGCAAGTGAAACCCATGGTTATGGGCCTTAAGTATCTTGCTTGTTCAGCTCTGCCTTTTCTCAAGTTAAGCACTGTCCTGATTCTGGTGGCTCATAGAATGGAAATCTGTAAATTAAACAGATACGTGTTTCTTGTCTGAAACCTTTCCCTCTGAGAAGTATGCAATTTGCCTGTATCTGGTTGTCTTTGCTGGAAAAAGTTATGACATTGTTTCAAATATATCCAGGGTGAAAATCTTTAATAAGGTCTGGACTAGAATCTGCCTTATGATATGAGATTGCTTTGTGATATGACAGCTGTTTGTAAATACCTTTTCTACAGGGGAAAATATACAATTATTTTATACAATGTAATTCACAAAAGGGAATATATGCTAAGTGTAAGTGCTTCTGAAATTCATCCCATTACTTTCAAGAAATACTTTAAACCCTAAGCTTTTCAGTGCTTGTTATTTACCTATTCACCACTGGCATCCCTTGCTGATAATGAAAATCTTAACACCATAATTGTAATCAAACTGTGGTGTTCTCCAGCCTACTCAAGAGCTGTCTTTATCAGCGTGTTGTCTTTTCCAGGCTTTCAGCATCCTTATCTTCACATGTAACTGCTCTATAGCTTTGTCAGTTTTCTGCTTTGTGAGCATTTCTGCTTTATAAAGCTGTGGCTGATATTCTGTAGTTTGAGTATGTATTTCATTTTTTTTTTTCAGTGTCTAGGTCAGTACTACTACTAAAAATTAATTTAAAGAATGGTTACTTATTATATTCTATAAAGATAATACTTAATTTTTGGGCTGGAAATTTATCCTTTTTTTGATTTTTTTTTTTTAAATATGTGAAAAAGAATGCGTAAGAACATTATTCAATTACTTCATTATATGTATCCCTGTAGTACTGCATTTTTTTAGTGTTCCGTAGCATTTTTCTGGTTTTGGGGACTGAAAATTTCTTTGCTACCTTTTGCCATGGTATCCAGATTAAATAAGACAAGTAAGGACAAACCAGAGCAAGTTGCACAGACGGGTTGCCCGTTCATCAGTCTTCTACCCCAAATAGTTGGGATTTCAGCTTTTAACTAATTTTAACACTTAAAATAATAGAGCTAGTGCTTAAGAGCTACTAGAGTTCAATTTCTGGATATGAGTGCCTTAATTTCAAATCCAGAAATAATTTTTGCTGCATGTGTCACTTAATTACTTTGTGTGTCTTAATGCCTTAAGTATTTACATTTTTTTGTCTTATATGTCAATAAATTCAATAGAACACTTGACTGAAGGCCTCTTTCATCTTTTTCCCATTTGTTATAGATTATATTTCAGATGAGACTTAGCAGTTTTCTAGCAATCAGACTAAGCTTTATGCTGAATCATCTAGAAATATTTGCTTTTGTAGCTTTTTTGCACATACTTTTATAATCTCGAATAAAAGAACTGAGAAGTTTGCCTCACAATGTGACATTGGGCTTTTTCTTTTTCTTTCTTCTCAGACAATGCAGATGTTGCTTTAGTTAATTTTTATGCTGATTGGTAAGTTATTCAAGTTGGATTTTTTTTATATTTAAGCTTCTGTCTTTTGAAAACTGTCATGTTTGACTATAGTTTTCTAATCAAAAATACAGTAGTGTCTTGCTTTCGAACCAATTCTTTCCTGGGTTTATGTCCCAATTGCTTCTCCTTCTGTCTATGCTTGCTTGATTCACATTATAATAGGTTATAGTTTTAAAACATTGTTGCCTTAATTATGATGATTCCTTTTAGGCATACAGCAATAATCCCTCAACATAGCACATTGCCAGTCTGTGATGTAACCTGACTTATGAGTGAGAAGAGATCAGTTTTGGTCATGGAACTTCTCTGTTTTTAGGGTGGAGAAGAATGGGGGACAAGAAGCCATTGTAGCATATACATGGTAACATATACATGCTGCATAAATGTGTAGCATGCAGCTGGGATGCCCAGAGTCAGGTTTTTTCAGAAGGTGGACTTCAGCTCTCTTGGCATTTTGAGAGCAAGACTTGCTCTTCACTTACATGTTTGATGTTGCAGACATAACTGCATCCCCAGGCTGTCACTGTTATGTTTAAGGTGGGTTTCAGTGCAGGCTGGTTTATTGCAAATCTACTCCTTGAAGTCTCATTCTCACAATTTGTACACTGCCATTTTGCATCTCCAATTTAAAAATCTGCCATATGCCTGCAAGGACAGAATATAAAATAATTTTATTGACATATTGGTAATAGGCTTGTGCACTACTGTTACCCTAAACTCCCTAAAGCCACTGAAGCATCTTTACAATCCTACCACCTTTTCCGTGGGCAAAAAGAGAGAATTTGCATCAAAATCTGACATTACTGGAAGAAGGAACCCTTAGGGTTCTCTTTGTTCTTCTGCTGTAAAGGTAGTCTGCTCAAATTCTGCCAAACCTGAGCAATAATATAATACGTAATACTTATAACTTGTATTGTTGACCCATAGAAAATTACCTGTGATATTTCTTGAAGGTGTTGGTGAATATTTCAATCTCAACAATCTAAGGAACAACTTCTACTACATTTTTAAAATCACTTTCCATGGGGTAATTCAGGTAGAAAAAAATTAACAACATACTTTCTGAATAGAATATATTTCCTAAAGGCTTATAATTGATTAATGGTGTTTCCTAGGGAGATAAAGGAGGGGAGCATATCTTGAACTATATATTCTTTCAGAATTACTTTTTTTTTCTGCACCTGATTCATTCAAGTTATTGTTGAACTGATTTTTATCCAGTCAGTTACTGGGATGATTACAGGTAGATGTGATTTTTTTCCAGTGGCTTTTCTTTGTTTTCTTTTTTTTCTTTTTCCTTCAAAGATTGAAATGTTCCAGTAGTCATCAACTGAAATATTTCAAAGTGATATTTTGAAGTCACAATTTTGTGTTCTATTTACAGGTGCCGCTTCAGCCAAATGCTGCATCCTATTTTTGAGGAAGCTTCTAATGTAATCAAAGAAGAATATCCTGATAAGAACCAAGTGGTGTTTGCTAGAGTAGACTGTGATCAGCATTGTAAGTAAATCCTGATTTAGGTTTTTCTGTGCTGTCTTGCTACCAAGTTAGTAATTGTATTGAAAAATATGCTCAATAGCCATGCAAAGTGTAGCTGTAGCTGGCCCATCATTTAGGCCAGGGTTGCTTTTATTACATCAGCAAACCTCTTCTTCCAAATTTGTCAGGGCAATTTCCAATATTTCTTTCTCATTGCATCCCTCAACATCCTTTTTTTAAACCAGTTCAGCCTATCTCATCATTTAATGAGGAAAAAAGGGCTGTGATTATAACTTGAATTTGCTCGTTGAGAAGCACTAGAGCAACAAATGATGCAGGTCTTCACAACCAAGAAGAGGAAGGGGTAACCTACCACTGTTAGCATAAAGAACATGTTCTGATCACACCTTCCTTCCACCTTGGAGTCATGATGGGGGCTGTAAGTTTCCTTTCACATGACCAGGCAGGGATCAGAGCTTTGCTCTGCTATTGTTACACATGCCAGCAAACAGTTGCCTATTTGGGCTGGGTTTTCCCCATGCCCAGAAGTACATGAAAATGATATGCAAAATCTTAGTTTGTGCTGGTACTAATTCCTAAAGATCCTTTTAAATCCCTTAATAAGTAAAATGTGAGGAACATCTGCTGTACATTGAAAGGCAAATGAATAGTAGAAGGATTTTTATTATACTGTTGAATCAGCTGTGTTATTTTATGCTTCTTGGAGAACAGCATTTCTAGGAATAATTTCTTTACAGTGGCTTGTGATTCCCAAAGAGTATTAACAGAGAAATTCAGTTTAATCAATACTGATTATACTATTTGGACTTTACAAAACTGGTAATTTGTAAGGACAAGCATCACTGGAAATTGGCTCATCTTTTCATATCAAGGTAACAACAGCAAATCTATAAAGTACCCACTAAAGATCATAGTAAAATCAGCCTATGTTGTTGTGTTTTATTGTTGAGGTTTAAATAAACTGCTGCAGACCTTGCTTTGGTTGCTGTAGCTTCAGTTGCTTGAATAACTCAGAGAGTCTGGGCTGCTGGATGGCCAGTGTTTAGCTATGAGATGTTCTTGTCTTAGCAGTTATAGTTAAGAAAACATTTTTTTGTCCCCCACCAAGTGTTTGACATGCTTCAAAAGTTTGTTGCTTCATCGTCTCATATGCTCTTTGAATTAAGGTAATTGGCACTTGTTACACAGAGCTAAGAGGAGGAGATGCTACATGAGAGATTGTCATGCCTCCTGGGAGGACTTATAGTGGGCTAAGTAGTAGGAGGAAGCCAGGAGTTTTGGTTTTTCTTTATATTTCTGGAATACCATTAGTTCTCTGTATTTACTATTTTTGTCCTTAATTTAAGTTGATGAGCATGACTGCTATTGCAGAAGATGTAAAATGTGAGAATTAAAAATAAAATCCTTTAATGCCAGGCAATTTACATTGCCTTTTTGAATTGAAATAACAGAGCTGTGCATGTCATTCCTAGTTTCTAGTATTTATTTGCTGGGTTTTAAACAATGGTACATTTTATGGCACACAATTATTGGGCATGTCCTAAAGTTTTAGGTTTTTTAACTTGGATTTTACCATGTGCAATAGCAGCCTTTTAGTAAGAAAGCAGATATTACTGTATTATCAATGTTGGGCCTGCGTAGTATTTTGCTGAATGCTGGTGTCAAGATTGTTAGTGGTTTGGGATTTTTTTACTCAAGCTTTATATTTTTGCAGTGTTTACATATTTTAGCAACACTAGTGGTTTTATGTCAATATTTTGGTGGTTTGTTATGCCTGTAGATTTCATACCACTAGTAATTTGCTATTAGAATGGTGTTCTAGAGATGGTGGATTATTTGCATTACAAATGATTTGGTTCTTTTTGAGGCCAAGACTCTGCAGGGAATCCAAATAGCTGATTTCTGGCCACTCAAAAACAGCTTTCAGAATGGTTACTCAGGCATAGATACTTTCTGTTTAATGCACTATTATTGAAGCACACTGCAGGGCCCAACAGCTCACACCAGCTTCTGAGGGTAAAGCAAATTAAAGAGAATTATTGATGTCCTGCCAAATGTTTGATGCCTAATGACAAAACCATCATTCTGTCTGCTCTTATAGCCAATATAAAGATGTTTTTCTGGAAAGTGGTAGTCCTTTATGTGATAAAATACAAAATATACATATTAACACTATATTAGGCCTCTGTATGTGTTATATTTTACACTAGTTTGTAATATTGTGGAAGATAATTATACCTGAAATGTGTAGGCAAAGTCACCAGGCTGTGTTTAAGCTGGTGTGCAACATGCACTAAAGGTAAATCTGGAGCAGGTAATTAAAGCAGGTACTCTTTGCTTTTGCAAGACCACATCCTTTTATAACTTAAAAATATCTGAGTTGTGCTACATTATGTCTTGTTAATATTTGATGCTTTTGGTATGTTCAGTTTAGTAATTCAGCTATCTTAAATATTAGACACCTCTCATCCAAGTATAATACCTAGTAAAAGTGATCTTCCATAAAAAACTACAGAAGATCTTACTGCACAGACATTATTAGGAAGGTTTTGTTTTGTGGTTTGCAGTTTTTTGTTTGTGTTTTTTTGGGTGATTTTTTTTTCTTGCTTGTTTCAGGATGTTTTTAATCATTTGTGTTAAGCAGCAGTGTTGGAAACTTACTTGGTACAATAGATTTCCTGTATTTCTCTTCTCTGTGATTGGATGTTGCAATCTAGAACTTACGTTTCTTTAGGGGAAGAGTTTATATTTTGGAGAGTTTCTTTAAGTTCAACATTAGGAGCTGTGGTACAAAATTCTTGTCAATTGGAGTATATATATTGGAGGTTTGATTCTACTGCACCATGTTTTCCTTTGGTTTATGAGTTAAATAAAAAATAGTAGCTAGTTTGAATATATCATTGTGCCTCCAAACATAAATCAGTTTCTCACGGAGGGTCTGTAAGGAGATGCTTTGCTGGACAGACTGTTTAGGGAACTGTTCTTCCATTCCAAATGTGTCTGGGAGTGGTATTTTCCCTCAGTTTTGTGAGCTGCTGCTCACTGTGACTGGCTGTTTCTGCAATGTGTGCTCATGTTGCTAATATTAGTCTGCAGAGATGAGATTGTGTTGCTACTGCGCCTTTGGTAAGCAAAAGAATTCAATGATTACAAATTTGGAAGTGCATAAAGGAACTCTAAATGAAACTCTAAACAAGCATGAGGATTTCATTGCATTCTTGTCACTTTGCTTGGGAAAAAAATCAGTCTGAGAGATTTATCTTTGGGTAAAATTAAAAGTTTAAGAGATTTGGAGAGGTTGTTGATGGCACTCCTTAGGAGAGTGATTTTATTAGTCTGTCAAAGAAGATTATGGGATGCCTGCTGATGAGGCCTTGCTCAGAGCAGGCATGGGTGTTGTGAATGCTCCTTTGCAGCAGAAGGTGGTTTAAATTTGCTGTTACCTGAGTTTGATACAGGATATTGATTGCTTTCCTTCTACCTGTTTTGGTCCATCATGCAAGTCACCAGTATCACAATCATTGGAGTAGATGCCTAGTTTAGATGCTTTCCCAAGTTCCTTTCTAATTCTGCTTCTTCTGAGTTTTCTGCCAGGGCTTACAATTTCTTGCAAGTGTCACAAGAGCAGTAGTTTAACTGGGGAGAATTTATGATGTATTTTGAAAGTAAAAGGTACCTATCAAAGACATATTTCATTTTTCATCTATAGTGTGCCCTGGTGGGTAGCCTGAGGGACTTCAAAAGATGTTGACTGATCTCAAGTGAGCTAGCAGAATACTCATTTGGTCATTCCAGCTTCAAATATACAGCTGAAAGAATTTGTTATCTTTGAGATGGAAGATACTGCAGAAGGGTAAGGAAGACTTAAGATGATTTGACACACAAAATAAAGATTAGTGTTAGACCCAGAAAATTCAAGCTCTCTCTGTATGTAGCTGTGCAACTCTTACAACCATTATGTAACACCAAAGTTAGGAAATGCAGTAGCTTGGGTTTGTGCTAGCTCTTCCTCAGACAAGATGAAGAGACCACCCTCCTCTCCTCTAGAAAACGGGACACTGAGTATTTTCAGAAGTTATTTTTACAGGTTTGAGTTTTGAAACTTTGATTTTCTTTCAGATAACTTTTCAGGCTGTTATAGTCCTCTGTTCAGCATGTGAATTCTTCAGGTGCTGCCTTATATGATGAGGTAGGCATTTAGGATAATTAGCAATATTGTTCGAATCCTACTGGACATGTTTTTTGAGAACCAGTCCTGTAGCCTTAAAATCTAAATATTTGTTTAGTCATAGTGTGAATTATATGGCACTGACAAATTAGAACAGTGTACTGGGTTAATGGTGACCCTTGTAAATATCACTGGGAAGGACCTTCTTAGCTACATTGTGGGTGGGAGCCTTCTTCAATATAGTGGGTTTTGGTGCAGTTTTTCAACACTTTATTCATTGTACATTTAATTTCCACTTGGTGGCAGTGGAATTGAGATTCTTGGTGATGTAATCTGATATCCAGCTAGCTGAACTTTGGATAGTGTATTGTGGTGTTAACCTAGAATGGTGGAGTCTGAAGCATTCTGGGAAACAAGTCACTGGCTGTGTGCTTGCCTGAAGCTGTAGCTTGGGTAATGTGTGTACACACCATGAGAAAAGCCTGACCCCCCCCCCCAAAAATGGGCTTTGGCATTTCTTTGAATGGAGGAACACACGATGCTCTGGAGAAATGGCTGACAGTACAAGAGATATGATGAAGATATGGATCACAAATGATAGCTCACAAATCCTGCTTTCTTAGAGGATATTGCTCAGAAGATGATGTGGGAGACTGTCTTAGAAAACATGAGTGTAAATGTCAGGTTTCACATCAAAGTTTGTTTCAAAACATGAGCTGCTGTCTCTTCCCTGTTGTAAGACAGAGCTTTGCTCAGGAGAAGTTATCGATCAGTACAGTGTATCTGAAGAGAACTGGGTGACTGTGAGATATTCATGTTGGAGTTGGCAGAATGAATAGTGGAAAAAAGTCTAGGCAGTTTGGAAATGGTTGCATGTGAACAGGTAAACGTGCAAAATGGGGAGAAGAATCATCTGAATCCAACAGTCTTTGCTGTGCTCAAAGCTTCTGATTTGTAGAAGAAAAGAATACGATCAAGTATGTTGGTAACTTCCTATCATAACTAATGGGAAACTATTCTGGTAGCACAAACACTAGATTTGTGATTTAGTGATTAATTCAGCAAAATACAGACCCAAGGTTTATTCCTTTTAGGTACCTTCATGTCTGAAGAAAATAAAAAGTCATAAAGTTGTAGTTGGGAGACTTTTTTTTAGGTAGGTTGCCCTTGTCTGTTTCAAATACCTCCTCTTCTCATTAGAAAATGGGCAGTGGGAGTGTCAGGAAATATTTTTTAATTTAATTTAGGATTTACTATAACTAATGCAAGCTGTGGATGAGCTCAAACAATATTCCATGTATTTGCATTGTGTATTTCTAATTTTAAAAGGAATATAATTTTGTAGTTGCACTGCTTATGCTAACTCTACCTGTATCAAATGCCAGGGCCTAATGAAGCATTTAAGGTTTACTTTGTTTGACTTTTGAATTAATTCAAACAATTTTTCATGTACTTGCATTTTATTTTTTGTAAAAAGATGGTTTTCAAATACTTACTTGTGTAGGAGTGTCATTTCTCTGTATTAATTCAAATACCAGCATTCATGGAATCTCAATGTAATTTGTAAAGATCATGCAGGCACTGACTTATGAAATAATGTTTGAATTCAGCTTTGACAGTGGGCATTTATTACCATTAATTTTTTCACACAACTTCAGCCCTTAATGAAGATCCACATCCTTAGGCACTGCAATCTCCATCTTGGAGAACTTTCATGACCCCTAAATGTCCATTCTTCAACTCTCGCATCCTCCTATAGCTGTGGAAATAACATGAGGGACAAGGGTCCATGTTGTGAGACAAAGTGTGGGGATTTGTGTTCTCTCACTGTGCAGGTCTGTAACAGGAGGAGTCGTTAATCGCAGTGTGCTTCTGTGAAATCTTGACACGGACACGTTGTGCTCCTTGTCCCTTATCAGACATTGGTCAAGGCTGCATCAACTCATGTACTGTCAGACCAAAGGTCCTTCTGTCAGCAGGGGAGAAGGGCAGCAAATGCCTGGCATGCAGATGTTGTTTTTCTTCTACCAAGCAAATAGAAAGTGATTCCTCCCCTGCTGTACTTGCCACCTTCTTGCAGGCAGCTCTTAGGTACTTCAACTAAAACATGGTAGAGTTTAAGGGAAGAAAACATTATTAATCTAATGTTCATTATTGTTAAATATATTGACATCTTCCATGGAGAAATTTGTATTAATTTGAAATAGAAGTACTCTTCAGTGAGGACATAAAATGTTTTACCTTAATTTTTTCTGTAATTAGTGCATTAAGAAATGCACTTCTGGGATATTTAGGAAACAAGTCAAGGCCTCTTAGTCAAAATTGATAGGCTGAATTCTGTGCTGTTTTATAGTGATGCAAAGCTTTTTAGGAACTGGGTTAAGTTGGTGAAGCTTTGGAGTTTACTTGGGAGATGTTAGAGAACATTTTTATGGAATAGACCTGATTCTTATTCTTTTGCTATGCACATTTTGTTTTCAGTTCTCAGACTCATCTAAGCTGTGCAACTGGCACAGAGACTGTTTTCAGTAACTAAAGCTGCAAATAGGATTAGTATTGTTCTAGCAGCAGTTGGTTTCACTGAGAGTTGTCCAGGCAGCATGGAATTCAGACTTCTCCATTCTCTTTAAAGAAGAGTAAGTGTAATAAGTGTAGTAAGTGTAGTAGAAGAGTAAGCAAATCTACTTTGTGGTAAATATATAACTGAGAAGGGACGTTTTTGTCAGAGTGGATTTGTTATCACATCATTCAGTTCTGTGCCACATGTGCTCATGGACCCCTTTTGGTTGCTTTCCTTTTGTGGGCTAATCCAGGTCACCTGAAGGGTACCCTGTGACTTGTAAGGAGTCCATGAAAAGTAAAGATGTGTACAGGGCACGCTTGCCATGCCTTCCTCTCTCTGTCAACTGAATGAAACTTCTTTGTCTCCAAAGGATAGATCAGTCTGCTGAATTCACCACCTCTGTCTTTCCTTGAGAGAGAAAAGAAGGGGAAGTGTGGTGACTGGAATGAGTCTCCTCAAATGGTTAAGTAGCTTGGGGAAGGTGGGCATATTTGAGGAGCATTTAGTTGAGTTTAGGTCCAGAGGTATAGGTAAACTGCATCCCACTCTGTAAAAGAAGATAAACAGTTTTCACAGGGTCTGTGATGGTTTTTTTTTCCCTATATTTATTTCCAGGGGAGGAGTGAACAGGTGGGAATAATTAAGCAAAGCAAAAGCCAAAGGAAAGTGCTTATGGAAATCTATCTTACATTACATACTTTGTCTTTATTGTTTATTTTTATTCTTGCTTTCCTAAGAACCGAAAGTATATCTGGTTAACTCATTTCTTCAGTTCCTCCTCATAAAATTGTCAAGTTTTTTGCTGGACTTCAGCCACATCTAAAAGGGGGAAGAGCATTCAAAGCTATTAAGTACTTAAAAAAACTTTGATTAAAGCAGTTGCTGAATATTGGAGATGCACAAACCCAGTTTCTACACCATAACAAAGGTTGCTTTAAAAACTCAAGGCAGCTGGATCCTGTTCAGTGTGCCATGAATCACTTGCTGTGATATGTGTAAGCTTCCCCATCAACGTGTGCCTGGGAACTAGCTGCAATTCCTATTGCAATTTGCTGTGTCCCAGTGATTTAGCCAAGTGGAAGAGGGACAAAGGGGCATGTTAAGAACTCTGGTGGGATGTGATGAGGAACCCCATTAATGCCTGAGTAGTGGTTGAAGTTAAGGGGCACAGGATATACATGTGTGGGAAACTGGACTGTATTATTCTGCTTAGCTTTCTTCTGTACTGCTCTTCTGATTTTCCTGTAAAGCCTTTTTTTGTTTTTATTCTTTTACATTTGTAAGTCTTGTGAATAAATAAATAGCTGAGCTGTTAGATAAAGGTGAAAATCACTAGTGCTCTTGTGCTGAACAAGAGCAAATACATGTTACTTTTTTTCTGTGAAGCTCTGTGTGATCCAAGTCTAGAAGAAGACTGGACTGCATGTATAGATGTGAATGAAGACTTGTCTTGGAGTGAATGATGTTACTAGTTGACTAAAGAGGTGTTTGCCTTAATCTAGAAACCTGGAATTTAGTGTTTGTTCAAAACCTGAACATCTCAGAACTGTGACAGCAGTTTTCTGGCCTTCACAGTCTTCAAAAAATACTTTGCACAGGGTTTGCATTCTCAAACATTTTAGACATGAAAGTTATATTTCCAGCATTGCGATTGAGATGAAAATCCTAAGTTTGAATAAAAATAGAAGATGATTAATTTTATTAATATTTTCTCAAGTGGGTTAATTAACTGAGATTGGCAAGCTTTGAAGATTCTCATGTTCTTGTTAGGCTCTTAAATTTGCCTTCCTAGTTGTTTGTAGGAAGTGTACTAAATGAATATACATGACCAAGTTGAGTCTTTGCTTAACGCAGATTTTGGTAATTTTTTTCTTTATGAAGATCAGTACGTGGGAGGAATTTAGGTGTAAAGGGTTTTGGTGGGTTTTGTTGGGGGGGGGTTGTTTTTGTTGGGGGTTTTGTTTTGGTTTTTTTTGTTTTTGTTTTTGGGGTTTGTTTGTTTTTTGGTTTTGTTTTGTCTTTTTGTTACTTAAAGATG
Organism: Vidua macroura; assembly: GCF_024509145.1. Classification (NCBI taxonomy): domain Eukaryota; kingdom Metazoa; phylum Chordata; class Aves; order Passeriformes; family Viduidae; genus Vidua; species Vidua macroura. The sequence continues at coordinate 93,678,612 of NC_071571.1, forward strand.
TAGAACTGCTGGTTCAGAGATTCCACATAAGAATAAGAATCCATGTTCAGTACACGCATAAGAAACCATGTTCAGTATATTTCTGTATTTGTAGGGCTTTGCTTTAATTTTCTTAATTTCTTTTTAGCTGATATAGCTCAGAGGTACAGGATAAGCAAATACCCAACTCTGAAACTCTTCCGGAATGGCATGATGATGAAGAGGGAATACAGGGGCCAGAGATCTGTGACAGCAATAGCAGATTACATCAGGCAGCAGAAAAGTAACCCTATTCGGGAGGTCCAGGATTTGGAAGAAATTAGTTCTCTTGATGTAAGTGTTTCAATTTTATTCCTTCTCTGGATTTTTTTTCAGTGTTGAACTGTGGAATGTTCAGTACCTTATAGTTTTTTTTTTTTTTAAACTGAATCATTTGCAGTATTACAAGTTAGTTCAGTGTTGTCACTTTGAGCTGCATTCACTCCACTGCTAAGTTATTTATCTTGCTTTTAAAAAATTTAAGAATCAGGTGTTGTATTTGACAAGATACTTTTAATATTCCTCACCAAAAAATACTCACAAGGATTCTTCTGAATATTGAAAAGGCAAAAAAGAAATAATTTCTGCATTTACTAACTGTTGAACAAATGGCATCTCTATATTTAATATCTATAGGGAGTAATGACGTTTTTTGATAATTTGATGCAAGCTTTAATTCAACCTTTGTTTTTATAGCGCAGCAGAAGAAATATTGTTGGGTACTTTGAGCAAAAGGACTCTGATAATTACAGAACCTTTGAAAGAGTAGCGAATATTTTGCATGATGATTGTGTGTTCCTCTCTGCCTTTGGGTAAGTTGAAATTTCTTGATTTCATGACTTGATTATTGAAATTCTTTTAATGAGGTCTATATAATTTTATTAAATAGACTTCTTTATTATTTTCAGTGTGGTATAACTGAAGAGACTAAACCTTAATAGATAAATACACTGAGGGGATAGAAGGACAAAACTCTTCTTAGCCTTAATTTTTGCTGTGAAATTTAACTTTTATTTTTTGTTTCCTTTTTCTTTTTTTACCGTTCTTTGTCAGTATAGTTTAAATGTACCTGAGGAAGTTTGGGTGAGGGAATGGTAGACATTTGTATCCCAAAAACCTGCATTATTTTTTTTTTTTTTTCCTTTTGTCTCTAAAGAATGTAGTTGCTTACTCATTTCCTCTTGTTGTTAGGGGAGCAGACCTTGTTCCAAAATACCTAACTTCTGTGTCTGGGCCTTTTTCATGCAGGTTTTATGTCACTGCACAGTATAATAGCTTAGAAAGAAAAATGCATTGGTGAGCTACACAATATAAGTGTAGAAGAAAAATCTACAGGAATTCAGATTTCTCCTTGTACAAATTTACAGGGATATTTCAAAATATTCAGTGAAAGAAGAATGGATTGGGAGTGATTCACTTTTTAAGTAGCATATTAAAATCTAGATTCATTCTGCAGTGTTTAATGTGCCAGCACTGCCCAGTTTGAAGTGATTGAGCATTAACGTGACTGTAGTGGTTTCCAGTCTACTCAGAGCTGCAAAATCAGGAATTTGCATGGTTTATGCCAGATTTTTTGCTGCACAGAATTGCTTCAGGAGTTTTTTTTTAATTGGATGTAGTGGAGAATAGCAGAGAAACTGAGAGGATGTATCAAGGTAGAAAATGTTTCATCTGTTCGAACAAAACCTGTTGTCAGTCCCTGATGCCTCTTCCAATATGTCTCTAAAAATAGTTTGTGGGTGGGGATGAGTGTTTGCAAAGTGCAGGGTTGCATGTGGCTTTCCCTTCCTTCAGTCCCCAGTCAGGTACTGCTATGAGTGTGGAAGCAGCCCTGGCCATGACTTGTAAATCTGTGCTCTGTAGGTCTGTCAGTCTTATCCCTGGTGAGTGCCATTATCGCAAGTGTTTTCTGACGGCTGCATCCATCCTTGTTCTCAGCACAGCCACTCTGAATTGCTATTAGAATTTAAAATTATTTTTTGCCCCTGATTCAACTTCTCACTCTTTTCAGAAATAACTTTTAAAAATTATTACTAAGATAGCACTACTTTCAACATTCACTCTCCTGTTTTTTGAGTCTGTTCATCTTTGGTTTGCTGTTTGTGTCAATTGCCTATAATGAGAAGAACCACTTGGTTGTTAGGCACTGTTCTTGAAGTAGGTTCTATGGGAGGTTTATTTTTATTTTTTGTTCAGATATAAGAAATAAGCAGACATAGTGGGATGGATCACAGTTTGATTATTGATAACCTGCCTATGTAAATACAGATTGCACAGCAGGTTTATCATTATTCTTATCTCCAGACACCCATTCCCTTTGTAGCCTGGAGCTGTTAGTGTTTTAAAGTGCAGCCTTCCCAACAGCAACCTTGGCAGCTAAATGTTTTCATGTCTCAGTAGCTGAGGCTCTTCAGCTTCCTAAAAAATTGTATGTGAAAAGACTTCCAAGGGAGATGCTGTCTACAGATCAGTGTTTTTTATTCAGATTATATATAGCAAAATTCTTCATGGGGAGCTGGCATTGATCAGCTGAACTCTTTTGACTGAGCATCCTAACAGCCACTGGAAAGGACTTTTGGTTTTGCTATGGACAGAGTTCAACAGCTACATGATTTGGGGAGGTTATGTGAGTGGTCATATTCAAATTTCTCTTAAGCTAAAATAAAACAATCAATTTGACAGGAGAAACATAGTTGCTTGACTAACTTGTGTCAAGGCAGAGCTGTCCCAATATGCCAAAATTATTCTGGCTTTAGGTAGTTGTAATAGCTTATTTAAAAACTCTGTTAATAGTACTTAGTTGCAGATGATTTTGATACTTAAAACTGTTCTTAACTAACTGGTCCTTATAGTTCTGTTAAGATCTGAAGTGACCACAGAACAAGATTATTGAAAGAAGACTTGTAAGCGGGAGGATATGGATGAAGAGATTGTTAGAGGTAGATTTTAGAAATAGAGAGGAATGAATCTAATGTTTGTGAACATTGAAGAGAATGTTGAACATTCTCATTCCCATTCTCATGGGAAAAAAAAGCCAAAAATACTCTTATCTTAAAAGGCTATTATGAAATACAAGTAATTAATGGCCGAAAGTGATAAATCTGTTTTAATTTTACATTAGCAAGTAAATATGGTGGTGGTGGGGGGGGGGTTGTGTGCTTTCCAGAGATTCACCTTGTACATTACTGCTTCAGAAAAAGACAAAATGCAAACTGAAGTGTTTCCATTTTAGTAGTTGTTTTAAAAAGGTATATCTTCAGGCATTTGGAATTTTCACATCATGTCCCCACTTCATTTGAGTTATCTGAAAAAAAAAATCAGTCATAGCTGCAGCTACTGGAGTGGAAGAACACAGAAGAGGACATTTTGGGTTCTACCACAGGGTTACCCTAGAGCATGTATTTCATTATAGATTATCATCAGCTTAGCAAGCAATGACTGGGCAGGTGGCTTCACTTTCTTATTCCATGAAGGCTTGTTTGGGATGCAATGGTTTACCTCAGTGATGATTGTCACTAGGAAGCCTCATTTCACATTATGAGGAGAGTCATGTTGGGAATACAAAAATGCATTTTAAAATATGCATCTCTAAACTGATGCAAATACTGGTGGTGTAACATAACTCTGCAAGGCACCTTTTGTATGTGCTAAGAAAAGGATAATTGGATCAAAAGAAATCAATAAAACATAGGTACTTTGAGTTAAACCTTATGATGTCTGTATTTTTCTCAGCATTCTAAATTGTTCAGACCCCTGGAAGATGTAGCTCATCTTGCTGTGAGAGAGATTCAGATAATTTGACTTTTCATTCTTTTCTATCTCCTCCATTGGATGCACAGCTGTTCCAACTTGCTTGAATAAGAGATGATAATTTTGGGGTACAAAATAGCAGCTTTCAGGGCACTTTGCTGTGATTTGGGGTAACATATTCTAAAGGCAAGAGAGGAACTTACCAAGGTGAGATAGTAAGCTGAATACCAAGGAGGAACAGTATGTCTTAGAGGTACACACCTGAGGGTAAAATGGACAGTGGGGGCTTACTTGCCATCCATTTTCTCATTGTTTGTGCCTGTAGAACACCTCAAAGCCCTTCTCTGTCAGGGTAGAGGAGATGTAAATTCTTAGTGGAAACAGTGGAACAGGAAGAGTAAATGCAAACAAGAATCCACTTTCCTCTTTGCTTCCTCAAGATTTTTTTTTAATTCTTTGATGGTCTTTACCCAAAATTGTCCTGGCATTTATCACTTGTCACTTTGATGCCTTTAGTCCAGACTTCTGCATCTTGCTGACTCCCTTAATGCCTCTTATCTAGGTAGGCCAAGTTTCTATGGAGTCACTTTACAGTTTACTTTAAAAATGAAGGATTTTAATTCTCAAATTGTAAAGGGGAAAAAAAAAGAAGTAAGAAGAGGACAGAAAATTAAAATATTAATTTTGGTATCTCAGTTATTTTATTTGTCTGTACCAAGACATGTTTACTGGTTGGTTTGTTGTAGGGCTATTTCAAAAGCAGAGAGATTTACCGGAGACAATGTAATCTACAAGCCACCAGGGGTAAGTGTAACTGTGTATTTTATTTTGATTGTTGTGATTATATGTGAATACAAACTAATGGAGTCTGTATTCAGATCATTCAGTATGTTACTGCATCTCAGATCTTAGTTTTATTTCATCACTAAATAGGGTGAGGAAGAGTGTCATAGAAGTTAGTGTTTCTGAGTCAATGAAAAAGATCAGTCTCATGTGTTAACAGTTAATGCACAGAACCTAAACCTATAGTTTGAAATATCCATGTCTAAAATTTTTTTTTTTTTTTAAACACAGTCAACTCATCATGTGTGTTCTGTAGAACTCTTTAAAATCTGTGAAGCTGGTACACTTCATGTTTTTCAAAGCAAGTGACAATTACTGTGTATTTTTATGACTATTACTTAACCATCTGGTATGCCTTAGTCCACAAGGGTTAAGAGCTCATCTATTAATTAAAAAAAAAATTAACTGCGGGTTAACAAACTCTCATAAACATAGTTTTACTGGAAGATAAATCCAGTACAGAAGAAAATCTGCAAGAATTGCTTTATAGAGGCATACTATCTAAAACTCTGCTCCTTTCTCAAATTTACTCTATGAAAAGAGCTGCTCACAAAAGAGGAAATAGATGCAAATAGACCTGAGGGGGAAGGGAGTTTCAAAGCATTTTTATTTTTTTCCAACAACAGAATTTATGAAGTTACCTAATTTATATGGCATTTCTGAATTAAGGTGTGCTTAATCATGGCCGCAGCTTGCAAAGTCATGCTTCACTTCATGGTAACCAAAATTGTAATTAAATTAAAGGATGCTAGCACTGAATTACAAGTTAAAACTACTAGCAAATAAAGGAAAATTATTATTTATTCATATCTCTTTGGCAAAGCAAATGTAAAATACCAGTTTCAAGTCCTGTAGGACATTAGGAGGGGGTTTTGATGAATCTGTAACTATCAGCATTCACTGAAGCAGCTCACTATCTGCATTTAGTTTAGGTCTGGAGATATTATTTTGCAGCCTAGTAGAAAGCAGAAATCTAAATAGCCCTTATTTGAAGCATCTCTAATTTGGAAACAAAGTATCTCCCATTATTTATAAAGTGTCTTATAAAATGGAGTTGACTGCTTAAATTATACTTTGTAATATTTATTTTCCATTTGTACTTTTATCACATATTTAATAGAAATCTTGCATGTACAAGGTTGAATATTGATATAAGATTTGTTTTAAATATTTATATGGATATTGTTATTTCATATTGAGTAGGTAGTCTTTGTAGGCAGCAATGTAATTTTTACTGTTTCTCATCCTACTGTATTTTTCTTTTCAACAGGAAAATGCTCCCGATATGGTGTATTTAGGCTCACTAACCAATTTTGATTTGATTTATGCATGGACACAAGATAAATGTGTACCACTAGTTCGAGAAATCACATTTGAAAATGGGGAGGTAGGACTTTTTCTATTATTCTACATTTGGGGTTTCTTTCTTGAAACCAAAATGTCTCTTTCAAGGTCCCTAATCCACATCAAAGAACTTTGTGTATTTTGGTTTAGACAGAAAATGGCTGTCAGATAATGTCTTTTCATTCTTTAGGAGCTTTGAGGTTACTCTTGAAATTCACTGGAGGCAGATCTGTAGTAGTTTCATACACTACCAAAGTAAGAAGTTATAATTACAGAACTATTAAGATTGCTAAAGACCTCTAAGATCATTCAGTCCAGCAGTCACCAGCACCACTGTGCTCAACACTAAACCTTGTCCCAGGTGCCACATCCACATGTTTTTTGAGCACTTTCAGGAATGGTGATTCTACAACTTCCCTGAGCAATCTGTTCCAGGTCTTCACAACCCTTTCAGTGGGGAAGTTTTTCCCAATATCCAGTCTAAACCTATCCTGGTGCAACCTGAGGTCATTTCCTCTTCCCCTGTCACTTGTTACCTGGGAGAAGAGGCCAACCCCCACCTGGCTACACTCCTTTCAGGCAGTTGTAGAGAGCAATAGGGTCTCCCCTGAATCTCCTTTTCTCCAGGCTAAACATCACCAGCTCCCTCCCATTAATGTTAATGTGAGTGGTAGAAAAATACTACTGTATTAACCACTTCCAAGGCATTATCTTATAAATAAGCACATTAAATGGTGGCTGACCATGGAATCTTCTGGAAATGGTAATGAAAAGTATGTGGGAGTTTTATTTACAATCTGTGTTAAAGCATTGGTACCTTAATCTTTTTCGTTTCATGTGTTGTTTCCCATGCTTTTCTTCTTTTGGCTGCAATTTGTCAGGTGGAATTTTGGAGTTTGTTTCTAAACATCTCTTTTCTTCTCATTATTATTTCTTTCAAGGCTTTTTTGTTTTCTTGTATAACTTATTCTTCTTTTGTCCATATCCAACTCCATATTTTATTTTGTTCTTTGTAAAATAAATAACGTGAAAAAAAGTCCTTAGAAAATTATTAAGCTTGTAGCATCTCAAAAGGAGTATTTATACACAGGTCCAGAATGTGTTAGAAAATCTAACAGATTTGTCTGATAGATTTTTCCCAAGGTTTGTCACAAATTATAGTACGTTGTCCATACTGGATGAGAAACCAGAGGATCAGTCATGATTCATTCACGCTTTGCACACTTAATTCTTTTTATCCTGAATCTGCTGTTCTGGGCACATGCAGCACTTCAGGTTTTATGGCAGTGGGAGGGACAGGGTGGTTTTAATTAAGCCATGTTTATTGACTGTTTTCTAGTCAATCCTGCCAGCTTTTATTGGAAAGTTCTGATAGTTAACAAATCTTAATTCTTCATTTGCAACTCAGTATGTAAAAGATGCCACATGTTAACATCTTTAGAAGTGTGGGGTAGATACTCAGTGTACTTTTTCCATGGTGAAACAGGATTCTGAGCCTTGGAAGCCAAGGTTCATCACTGTTAGCTTGTACCACATTCTGTTGTGGTTTCTCTGGTTGCTCCCTTAACCCTTGATTCCTGTTTGCTTAGGCAGAGAGTTACAATTGCAATGTGACATTTTGCCTGGCAAAGTTTGTTTAAAAATGTCAGTGTTGCTGGTACCCAAACAAATTTAAACATGCCAAAATTGAGATATTTCTGAATCCTGAGATTGTACAGTTATTTAAATGGACTCTTATTGTGCATACTGCACAATATTACAAGATAAAAATATGGAGTGCTGTGACTGTTAAACTTTATTGGTGGTACTAGAATACATACTAGAACACATAGTAATTGAGATCTGAAGCAGAGTCTTCTGCTTGAGGACTGCCCATTCAAGACAGTTCCTGGGCTTGACTGGCAAAGGCTGTTGGGATCAGGATATCATTTAGAAGAAATCCCTGTTTAACCTGTAATCAGGCTGTGTAGTTCTGTGTTAAATGGATGCAGTGAACCTGTGCCGTCCCAACGGTGGTGCTGAACTGTGAGGTTTGGAAGCTTCTCAAAGGCACATAGAAGTGATGTGGGAAGCTGAGATCTAATGGAAAGTCTTCTATTTTCTTAGTGCCAAACAACACGGTAGCTTTTGAGGGAGCTTCCACTTGTCCTGCCTGGTCAGTGAGACATGATTTGAAAGCTGGAATAGCACAGGAAACAAAGGGAGGTATCTTATAGAAGGGCTAAAATTAGCAAGGTTCGCAGAGCTGTTCTTACAGCCTGTTTGGAGATGAATTGATCTTGTGAATGTAACTTGCTGAGGTTGTCATTTTAGCTGCTTGCAAGCAAGAGAAGACCTTAGAGCCAGAATACCAAGCTGTTTAGGAGTTCTCCCTCTGGAAATGTACTTGCTGAAATGAATAGGGAAATGGAGCCATAATTGTAGTGGTACAAAACAGACTTTTCCCCATCCTATAGTAGGAGAGGAGGGTGAGACCCAGCTGAATGTGTGTGTGTGTAAAAATGAGAATGAGCAAATATGATTAGTTGTTTTAGGGATGGATTGGGAAGCTTGGATTTCAAGAGCACTGAAGTTATGAGGATCTCTGCAGTCATCTGTTTAAAAGACCATGCTTCAGCTTACCTGATGGACTTGGTTGAAGGGAGAGCAAGAAGGGAGAAAAAGAGCCATTTCATTTACCCTGTGTAACTGGCTGCCTACTGATAGGGGAAGCCTTTCCTTCAACTTAATGCAAATTGAAGATATCTGAAGAAATCCTTCTATTTGGTAGCAGAATAAGCCACTACTATCTTTCCCCAAAAGCACAGTTTTTATGCTGATGTAGGCTAGATCAAAGCAATAGCAGCACTTGGCTTGTTATACCAGTTGTGCAAATGAAAGATAGACAACTGTAGGCATTTCTTAGATGATAAATGTTTATTTCTTCAGTCAGGCTGTAGTGAGTTGAGCTAACAAAAATCATGTTTGGAGCAAGCGTTTGTGTTTTGTTTGAGTAAAAGAAAAATCTTGAATAAATAATTCTAGGCAATCCTGTATTTATCTGTCTGTGGGCAGAGGTCTTTAAAAGGCATTGGGCTGCAAGAACAGATTCATGTGAGGAACTAAAGTTTGTCTGTCCAACAAAGAATGACCAAAGCATAGCTGTCAGGACACAGTTACTAGCAGGAGAGCAGTACTTGATCATAACTTCTCTGGCTATGTCATTAGCTTCTGCTTTTCTTTTTTAGCGAGGAGGGAATAGAGTTATTCAAAGACACTTCTTGTGTTACACTAGAAAGCACCAATTTACTATGTGAATAAGCTAGAACTGGGTTCTAGAGTACACCCTCAGCCTTTTGTAGCATTTAACAACCATGGTGCTCAGGCCTTATTGTGGTTTCTCTGGAGTTGCTGTGTTTCCTCAGAATCGAGTTATTTCTTTTGCACAAGTATTCCAGTGAAAGTGTATCCCTTCCCAAAATGCTGATAATGACTTGCTTTCATCCTTTATCTGTTGTGTATGATAAAAGGGAGGAAACATGGTTGACTGTATCACTTCAGTATCTCGGAGGACGGGTCAGCAGTTAACATCTTTAGTCTTGCTTTTTGTCTGTTTTTAAAGTGGAGAGATCACTGAATTTGAAAATTGTTGGAATCACTAAATTTGGTGCCCTTAAGAAATGGAAGAAATGAGTTTGTCCTTTGTTTTTTGTGCAGGAACTGACAGAAGAAGGCCTTCCTTTTCTCATACTTTTCCACATGAAAGATGACTTGGAGAGTTTAGAGAAATTCCAACAGGAGGTTGCACGGCAGTTAATAGGTGAAAAAGGTTTGTAGTAATTCCCACTACTTCTTGGTTTTACTGGTATAATTTTTTTCAGACTACTCAGTGGAGTGGAAGCAAAGGCCAAACAGAATTGTAGCTTTCAAGCTTTTGAGACTGAAGGGCTTGATGCATTTTTGACAGTGAGGACCAACTCCTCTGGAAATTATTAAAATAGATGCACAATTTATTAGTAAGTAACTTTCAGAAATCCTTCTTGTCTGAGTGATCTAATGTGTTTTGAGAGGGCATTAAACAAAGCTTCAGTTTGTAATATGGAAAAAAACCACACTTTAAGAAAATGTATTATTTTGGTGGTGTTTATTAAGACCTATTTTCAGGTTTTGTATGTTGTATCTATCTCATATCTCCACCTTTATAATACTTAGGAAAGTGGTTTCAAGACAATAATAATTAAAAAATCCTAACATGGGTTTTTGTCTGCTCACAATGTTAAGGTACAATAAACTTCCTCCATGCTGACTGTGACAAATTCAGGCATCCACTCCTCCACATTCAGAAGACTCCAGCAGACTGCCCTGTCATTGCCATTGATAGCTTCAGGCACATGTATGTCTTTCCAGACTTCAGTGACTTGTCGTAAGTATCTTTCTTGGTGTATTTTAATTTGAGAAGAACAAGTTAAAAGGCTCATACTTTAATCACTGCTGTGGTAGGAAGATGAGTAAATCTGGGGTCGCTAAGGCTGCCTCTGTGTGATTTAGTGTCAGAGCCTTATAGCAGGATGAGCTGGCGTGAAGTCGTTGTTTAAATGGAGTCATATTACTTTATGCAAGAAAAGAATCTCATGTGAAGTTCTTAGATGCTGATATTTTCTTTCACAGTTTTGCTGTTTTCCATCATGGTTAGGCATTTGGAGCCTGGCATAGCATTTTTGATAGTGATCTAGATATCTCAACTTGAAAAGATTGAAAATACTACATGGAATGTGAAGTACTGTGTTATTCAGGGATTACTGTAAAAAGCAGCATGTAAGAATTCCCAGCCTGCTGGTTTGGGTTTTCCTGCAGTGCAATTCTAGCCTTCTTGCATTAGTCTACACCTGGAAAGCTGGCAAAGAAATACATGTGTGGGTTTGTGAAATTTTCCATGTGCAACTTGGAAAATGGCCAATCACTGGCATGTTTATCTGGGTAAAATACAGTTAGAGCAAAGTACCAGGGTGCTTAGGTGAAATAGTGCTGTGATAATGCTCATTACCTCAGCCTGACTATGGTGCGCGGCCTTGGAAGCAGATGTTCTCTTCAGGGGCGTTCAGCCTGAGACAAGTGCTCTGTCTTTGTCTTCTGGTTGGGTGTTAAAAAATCTCCAGTTTCTGCCTCGAAGGAGGCAGCTGCACATACACTGCCTGCTAACTCCTGCTTAGATATCTAGGCTGGGTATTTCATTTTTGTCAAAACCAAGGATTCAAAGCTCAGACTTAGCATGCAATGTGAATGTAATATCATGTCTAGTTCTGCTATTCCAGGAGACGTTCTTCTACCTGAGATACTGACATCTGGGAGGAGAGTTCAAACTTAGCTTCTTAGTGCAATTCTCCACAGGCTTAGCTATAAAATGTTGTCTCTGTTTGATGTATCTTGAATAGTGCTTTTCAAATATCTGAAACCATGTATGTTGAAATTCTTGATAAGTGACTATTTTTCTGTTTCTTTGGAAGATAGTATTCACTGCACACCCTAGCAAAAAAAATAGGATATTTGCATTTTAAAACCACTCTTTTTATTGGCACTTTTTAAAGAGCCCTAAAACAAATTAACGTCTTGCAGAGAGGTAGAAGAGATGTTTAGTTTAGACTTTGATGTTATGTTTCTTAAATGTTCAGTTTCTGTGAAACACTGTCAGAATAATGAGAGCTACTTGCTTGATGTGTACCAGTTGTCACTTATAAATGAAGCTGAAAGAGAGATGTCAGGATTGTTGACAGTTGCCTAATGATAAATAGTTACTCAACCTTACTCTAGAAGGTTGAGCTCATACATAGAAATAGCAAAACACAGTTTGGGAACAAGAAGAGCTTGGAGCTCCTGGGAAGATACTCTTTTGTGCATATGTGGTTTGGATGTTTTTGTTGTTTCTTGGGTGGCTTTGTATTGTGGTTTTATTTTTTAATAGTAAGTAAGATCTTAATTCTGAGACTTTCATCTATCACTTCAGTAACCTTCTGGATTCTTTAATAAACTGGCCCCAGGCTGTCTCTTGTAACCTTAGTGCTGCCACCAGCCAATAAGGTTTGGATATGGCACTTTCAGAGCTGGTCTACTAAAAGATTTCCTCTCTCTTTAGGGAGCTCATTGTCTTTTTGGAGAATAGTCACTTGGCAGGCAAATGAGACCATCACTATTTTATCCTCATCTGTTGGCCACCTGGCCCTATTCATCCTGCTGTTCCAGGCTGGAAATGATAGCAGGGAGTGTCCAGCAGATGGGTCGTAGCTTCTCAGCAAGAACAGGCTGAGCTACACAAGGCTGCAGGCACCGAGTGCCCTTGCTGCATTAGGAGAGGAGAATGTCTCCAGCAACATGCCTGACCTAGAACAGGGCAGGAGCCTGAGGAAGAGCAGGGAGCAGTAAGTCTGCTGTCCCTATAATCAGGCTGGAATTAGCCCCCTTTTCTCCACTGGTACTAATTCATGATCTCATCTGGGATGGGAAGAGGCCCCTTAAAGTACCAATGTAATACTGACTGGTTACAGACATCGCTGTAATGATACCCTCTGAATCAATATTTGCTGCATTTTATCCGTAGAGTTTTCTGATGATCTTATATATTGCTGATAGTCTGTCTGACCACACTTTCTTCCTCTTTCCTAAATGTAATAATTAGTTTCATGGAAGACTCCCTACAAAACATGTGTCCATTCACGTTATCTTTAGATTTCATGCGCAGTGCTCACACTATAGTTTTATCTCATCTTTTATACTTACTAGATTAACTCTTCACTTTGAGATTTTTAGTCAACTTGACATTTCACAGATAAAATTGGATGCTGTAGTTTAGCACGTTTGCTGTGGGTGACAGTAGATGATCTCAGATTAGATTTACATTGATATCCTCTTAGTGCTTATCTGTGGTGTATGTGCAGTTGCTGAGGCAGTAGAGAGCCTTTCAAAGATGTTTTGTCAATAGTGCTCCCCAAGTGTCATTTGTATCTGTAAACTGTGCATTTGGAACCTGCTGTTCCCTCTTACATTACAGTTAGTGGGGAGCTGAAGGGACTTCACAATGAAGTTATTGGCTGGTACAGCTCTGTGGGAGTTATTGAAAAGATGAAATACTTGCTGTGTTCTCAAGAGACAGTGGATAGAAAAAGAAGCTGGTGGGATACCTTGGCAAACCATGTGGCTACCTGTCCTCTATTAATCACCTAAAAGTAGGCATAGTGTGCTAGATAAACAGAAGTTAGCTACTCTCTAAGCAGTGCACTTTAAATCTCCTGTGTTTGGACTTAACCTGTAATGAACATGTGGATGTTTCTGTTGAATTTGTTCCAGAGTTCCAGGTAAACTGAAGCAATTTGTACTAGACTTGCATTCTGGAAAATTGCATAGAGAGTTTCATCATGGCCCTGATCCAACTGATGTAGCACCTGGTCAGGTAAGGTTACAACAAATACATTTCATCTGGCCATTTAGTAAAGACCTTTTTATTACTCTTTGTCAGAGCTATGCCTTCTACTATATTTGTACTTTTGACTTCTGTCTTTGAAAATCTGTTAACAGAAGCATAACATTACCATTTTTGCTTGGCTCCTCAGCCTTCTTTGAGTAAAGGCAGGGAGTATTAGGGGTACTAGGTGTTAGGGGTAATATGGTACCTATTTGCTTTGAATAAGGGAAGAGTTTAAGAATATTTATTTTCTCCACTGAAACAGGACATCTTGGGCTGGATGAATGTTCTGATTTCATAGAACTGCTCTAAGGTTCTCCTGTGACTTCAGTACAAAAGCTGATAATCCATCATAGCTGCATTATTTCCCACACAACACACTACTAGAGGGTTGTTCTAAGGGGAGGCAACAATTGATTGAATGTTTTATATATTACCAATGCAAACAGGAGGCAAATTATTAGAGCATCAAGAAAGGATGGGTGAGCAGTAATAGGCCTTACTGCTTTCATTAATGTGGTTGACAAACAGCATTAGCAGTGCTCACAGGCTGCACTTGTCAGTTTGATTTCCTCATGGTTCTGCTCAAAGCTTGTCATGTTGTGCAATTACATGCCTGGAAGTCACTTCTGGGATCTCTTCAGCAACACAACTACTAGATCCTTCTCCAGAGAAAAGTCAGTGTGAGAAAAGAAAGGACATGACCAGCCCCAATTCCCTCTGCTTATTGCAGTCTTCTAATGGTGTCTCAATCAGCCTTGTATCTTGATACTCCACTCAGCTTACATGCTTGGGGTCCTGCTGAAAAGTGCAAATTTAACTGTTAGGGAACATTTTCTCTACCTTGGGCACCCTCCAAAGAAAGAACCCTTTTTAAACACTTATTTCAAGGTATACATTGTGTTGTCCAGGGCTCAAAGGGCCACTTTGGTCCCAGAGGAGCCCTGGTGCCCTAGTGTTGGGGAGTCTTGGGCCATTCCATGGCTGAGGGACAGAAACTATTTATAGCTACGGGCTCCTTTTCCTGCTCATCTGTGGAATGTGGTAAGGATGGCACTGCTCTAAGTCAATTGAGTGCAGCCTCCTGTTTCCCTGCTCAAAAGATTTAAAAGTGTGAAAGCCCTGGAGGCCTTGCCTTGGCTAGGAGAATGACTGCTTTTGAATGTTGTCATGACTGGCTGTGAAAACACGTGGGCTGAATTTTCTCAGCAGTAATTCATTTGACTCTGTAGTTCCCTGTGTTTCTCAGAAATTCATTGAGCAACCAGAATTCAGGCCATCAGGAGGAGGGGCAGAAATAAGGGCTGGAGACTGAGGCATAGGCCAGGCACTTGCCTTGAGGAGGAGGCTTGGCCAGGGAAGGAGGAAGCCTGTGGAGTCCCTGGATCCAGCTGCCTGCTCGTCTGGGCACAGGCACAGGACCCAGAGCTGCAGGCTTGCTCTTGCCTCATTTCTGCCTTGAAAAATGCACACAAAACCTGGGATGTTTACATTCCCATCTCTGTATGGCATCCTGCCATCTTGTGGAAGGTGTGGATGCAATGGAAATAAATACTGGCCTTCACTAAACTGGAGGCTGCTGTTGTGAGTCTCCTATGCCCCTTGAATTGCATGTATTTTTTGTATGGGGTGTTTTCTTTTAGTTTCCATGGAAAAGTAATTCTAAAATACTTTTGCAGTGATGTCACTTTTGCCCTGGACACATACAGATAAATCTAGAATACCCCCAAAGCAAGTGGTAGATTCAAGCAAATACAGAGTGGGGTACATTTGAAATACTTCTGTGTGACTTGTACAGAAACTCATGTGATGGCTGTTGGCCTTGAGATGTTACAACAAAAGGAATATCCTTAACTGGAATTGCTTAATTCATGTGTGTGTGTGTCGGTGGCTGTGTTCCACCTACTTGGGACTTGGAACATGCATTCCAAAAAAACCCCAAACTCAATTTGTGAGAATGCAGGACATTTGTGCACTCCCATAATGCTAGAAATTCTTTTAATGGAGATGAATGATAATTAATCTAACAAACAATTTTACTGTTTGTTTTTCTTTCAGCCAATTCAGGATTTAGCAAGCAGCCCACCAGAGAGCTCATTCCAGAAACTGGCACCCAGTGAACATAGGTACACCTTATTGAGGGAAAAGGATGAACTTTAAAAAACTTGAAATAATCTTACAAGCCTTTCAGACAGCAGCATTGACTTCTATGTGGTGGAAATAGTAAACCTATATTTTCATAATTCTATGTGTATTTTTATTTTGAATAAACTGAAAAATAATTTTTTCTCCCCAGGCTTGTAAATACATTTGTTTGGTGGGTCATTCTGTACAGCATCTTTCAAACAGAACATTCTTAATGCTATAGTAAAATATCAGAGACCCATCCAGACTCTTGATCTAACTCTGTAAAACTTTTATAATCCAAATGAAGGTATCCTTGCCAGAGACATGCTGTTAACTTGCACTATCCCATTAAATAGGACTTTTGGGTTGTTTCTGTGTAACCTTGGTAGTATGTGCTTTTTCTTCTGTGAACAGCTATCCTGGTAATCTATTTCTTTGTCACATTTTTCTCCAACTTAAGAGGGTCTTCTATTCTGGATACTTGGGAGGGGAATAAATTAAAGTTTTACAGAATCTTGTGTGGTGCTTTACTGGCTGTAAATGTCTAAGCAATTAAACAATCTGGAATGTTAAAATACCAAGTGAGGAGAGGAAAAATTCTGATGATAATGGCTGTATTTTGAATGAAGGGGCTGTACTGACCTGCTCTGATTTCCTGGAACTAAGATTGTTACGCTGCCCACACGGTTGTGGTAAAAGGACAGGAATGTTAAAAACCTTTCAAATCAGAGAGGACTAGAACTCGGCTGGCATCTGAGTTTGTCAGTCCTAAATTTATATCTGTATCTCTACTACCATTAGTCTCTGGGTATTTTTTTCCTTCTGTGTCCCTGCCTTCCTGGCAGACACTGTTCAACCAAACATTGCAAATTTTTTGTTACTCTTTGCCTGGCTTATGCCTTACTTATTGTGTAGTCTTTGAATTCTGCTCTGAAGAAGGAATTACAATTTTCCTTGTGGCATTCTGTTATGGGCTTTTCTAAATGAACCATCAAGCTGCTAGGTGAGGTGAACATACAGAAACTGTGAGATGGCAGAGTTTCTGTTGATTTGTGCTGCATTGCTGGAGATTACTGGATTTGTACCCTTAATGCACAGACTGTAGGTCTGTGACTTGGGCCCCAGGGTTCAGTGTCCTTGGAAGCAAGTTTGTTCTCTGGACAGGTGGAACACTGGGTTCAGGTTTACTTAGGGAAGTGCCCCAACCTGTGCAGTCACTGCTCAGGACCATTTTGCCTCTCAGCTTGATGCCACTGGCTCAGTTATTGACAGAGGATGTACATGGTCCTGTGCAGCTGTTGCAAAAGTTGATCCCACCATAGGCTCCTGACTCAAGCCCCTGCAGCACCAGGCACAACAGATTTCTAGGGAGCATTTCTGAGGACAGAGTTGCTGGTACTACACTAAGCTACACCTGACTAAGCAGCTGTGGAGTTGGGAGCTAAAACAGTATTGCAAAGCTTTATTTACAGCTATACTTTTTTGTTGGTTTTGTGAATCTGCATTTTTGAGCAGATTTTTCAAGCATTTAAAATGCTTGAAAGCCAGGTCTTCTGCTCTATTCTCCATCTCATCACAAATCAAGCATTTTTGGCAGCTGAGTCACACTGCCTTCCAGCTGGACTCAAAAGATGTGAGCAGGGTGTGGTTTTAAGGCTAACACTCATTATCTGCAGGTTGTGTTATGCAACTTCTGGAGGAGTTCTGGCACCTGAAATTTTAGTCAATTCTTACATGATACCTGCAAGTACTTACCTTTCTCCTCTGAGGTTCCTATTTTTCCTTGAGATTATTGGAGGAATGGGATTTATAATTGGTGTTTGGTGGAAGATGTTTAAACTTCTCTTTCTGAAGAGAGATGGTCATGATCCACCCAGCAGTCCACTGGCTGCTGCTTTCAGCTAGGAAGTGAAAGAGATTAACCCCCTCTGTCCTTCCTTAATCCAAGTATGCTTTTGAGGGTAAGGACTTGCTCCCAAAGCTTTGGCATCCCCAGCACTAGTCTGAGAGTTAGACGTAACAGTTTTATGAGAGTTACATGCTCAAGTAATTTTGGTGTGCAGTCATTGGAGTTGGACCTGATTCTCCTGGGTTCTTGATGACCACTGATCCAGCTGCACCAGTGCTCGAGTGCCTTTTCTCTTTGCAGGCAGGAGGTTGAACAGCTGAAGCTGAGCTGGGCTTGCCCATTCTGCTGAGGGGCACTTGAGCTTTTACCTGAGAAAGCCAAGTGCTTGTCAAAATCCAACTTGTGTTTCAAATTGAGCCCTTCTACTCTGATCATCTGCATCTGTGGTTTTAACCATTTGGTGCTCAACTTCCCACTCCCTGTAACACTTCTCACAGCTTTTCCAGGAGAAGTTGTCAAAAACATTAGCATTATCCCCTTAGGGAACAAAACCATTCCGAATTGTTTTCCATTGACCTTGAGTCCATTTCTGAGCCACCGTGTGTGTATGAGTTACTGGATGCCTGTGACATTTTAGGAGCTTATATTCATTTCAGACAATGTAAATATTTCGATAGCTGAAGTATGTATTTGGGAACTCATTACAGGATTCTTGTATATTGGTAGTGCAATTATTTTAATAATATAAAATTTGGGAGGGATTAATCTTTTAGATGCTGAAAGGAAATAAACCCTGATGTTCTCAGTAAATTCTCCAACCAGTCTTATAGGCAAAAACTTTTATTTCATCTGAAAGAATTATTTATATCTTACAATTCTTCTGAGTAACACGCCTAGCAATTTAATTGCTAGTTTAGTTACTCACATGCTGATGTAAATAACCCAAGTATTTTAAAATATCATAGCTTAAATAACAGTGTCCCACATCTAGTGTGTACACAATTATTTCAAATTGCTTCCACAAGGATGCAAGGGGGAAGAATAGTTTTTGTAGTAGACATTTCATAAAATGAGTGCACACCAAGCTGAATTTCTATAAGCTGAGGCAGGAATTCACTCTTATGAATTTAGATTGTCCTGGCATTATTCCAGCTTAGGGGGAGGAGTCCACAACATAATCGATGTGGCTGTTGTCATTTAAATGCACGAGTTTTCACAGCATACAGCAGGAAAGCAGAGACTGCATTTGAAGATCATACAAAGGATCAACCAATTTCTGATTAAGAACACTTTTTTTTTAGTGTCTTCCTTTAAATGTAGAAAATAAATATCAAAGGAATGAACAGCCTTACTATGAAGTTGTTACAAGCTCATTAACTGTGTTTACATCCGAAGTAGATGCAGTGAAAGGAAAGGGCTTTTTGCCTGTCAGAAGCAAATGAGCTGAATTACTCAGGTCATGTTTTGCACTCCAGCTGATTTTACCAGTGGAGGCACCGAGGCTTCAACACATGCAGTTTTGACAATGTCTGCAATTACTTGTGAAAACTATTCTTGCACACATTGTTTCCCTGAATCTCAGACCTACTTAAAATAGACATAATGCTCTGTCTGATAGCAATTTCAGTATTTTAAAAGTAATAAGGAAGCACTGCTTAGAAGAAGTTATTTGTGCTGTAGCTAACAGTTGTTTACAATGTCTCTAGGCACAAAACCCCATCATCTGTCATTAGCAGACAGTGATTTCCAGTGATGATATCAAAGTACTGGTTATTGAAAAGGAGCTCTTTCTATAGTACACTTCTCTGGCCCATGTTCCCTGCTAGGAAGCCTTATCTCAATACTTACTTCACTGTGCACGTAAGAAAACAACTCAAGCAGAGCTCTGGATGAATTGACCAATCTAAAAACTTCAAAAAGCTTCCCAACCTCAATTTCTGTTCCCCCAAACAGTAGCAGCAGCAGTGTGGGAAGTGTCCTGAAAGGTTGGAGGTAGGACCATGTTTGGAACGGTAAATTATGTGACAACTGTACAATTATATGACAATAACAACACACTAACACTTCTGCATTTAAGAACTGAAGCTCCAGAAGCAAAAGGCTTCTTAAGGAGGGTAAGATAACAGGTGTCCACTATAAAAAGCAAGTAAAAGCACTGCCAGCATCTCACCCCATACAGGCTCCACAGCATGTCCCAAGATGTTGAAAAGGCTGAGCAGCTACACTGCAGTGTGGGTGGAAGCAGAAATTTTGGCACTGGAGAGTAATGCAAGAGTGCAGCTGCCCAAACAAGGGTGGTTTACGCCGTAAGCTCTATCAGGTTGACATTTCCGACCCCATCCCCACCTCTGGAGCTGGCAGCGAAGGGACCTCGCTGCTTCTCTGATGGCCTGGGGCCTCACACCCCCCTGAGGGACAACAGCCTGTGGGGGGAGTGGGCCTGGCTGCAGCACTGCCTTCCAGAGAAGCTGTTCAGCTCTCCCATCAGGGCGCTCTGGGCTCCAGAAGCAAAGGCAACATCTTGCAATAAGTGCTGCTTCAGCAACGTGAGGCTTCAGGTTCAGAATGCCAGAGCTTGGCTCTTCATCCTGTACAGTGCTCTCAGGACAAGCCAAGGAGCTGAACAGCTATGGAAAATCATTATCCTCCAGCAGCAGTGCTGCATGGTTGCTGCTTAGACTGTTCAATTCACAGCTACACTTTGAGCAAGGTGGGGAGCTTACGAATTAACTGCCTTGCCTGGAAAGGGGAGAAGCTGCTTCCAATGCTGATGTGATATATACATAACTTTTTTCCCCTTTGCTCATTCAACATTCTCACCTTTTTTTACGACAGCACATGCTTCCCTGTGTATTATTAAACAGGCATAGTCAGTCATATCCTGGGGAATAACAGGAAGAGTTTGGGAATCCAGATAAATTAAGGTAAATTTAAAATACTATGAGTGTGAAAGAATGATGGCATTTATTTCCTTTTCTTTGGAGCACTACAATAAAAGCTCCAGCTTCTCATGGCATTCATGGGAAAGCACTAGGATTTTCCAAATATCTCTTTGCATTGTCTGCAAGACACTTTGTGCAAATTTGGCATGAAGCACCTGTCACCCATTATTACAGCTGTCAATATAGCTTACCTAAGAATTATATAATTTAAAGTTATCCATATAATTTTCAAAGGACTGATGTCACTGTGTCTGAAGAGAGAAATTCTGACACAACTCTTTCAGCCCTCCCAAGGAACAAAACTATCATCAAAATTCACACAATTCAGCCTTGTATATAAAGCATAAGGCTGCAAGTCTGTCATTAGCTCAGCTATTACACTGTTATTCCTGGCCATAATGAATATATACGTCAGCTGGATTTTTTGGCACTTTGGTGAGAAAGCTCTGGACAGCTGGAAGAGACCTGCTCTATCATTTTTTGTTTTTTTCTTTGTATCAATTTTCCACCTGTGAAGCCCAAAATCCCACCACCAAGTGCAGCTGCAATTCCTGCCACTTTGAAGCCTGCAAGGAGACCAATAGGACCTCCCACCACTCCACCAATGACTGCACCTGCCACAGGCAGAGCTGCCAGCTTGTATTTTGCAGCCTGTAAAGGAAAAAAAAAAAAATAGTTAGAATACTTGCCTGTGGCGATGTGCATTTTCCCCTCACTGCTCTTGGCAATGACTTGAATGCTCAGTGATAAATAAACTTTACAAATTAGTATTTTAAAAAAGTATGACAGAACATGCTAACACCAGTTCAAAATCCTGTCTTGTGTATGCAGTTGTAAACCAAGTGCTTTCACGTGGGTCTAGCTGCTGTGTACACTGGGTGTTACCTGGTCACCATCTTTAAATCAAATCAGAAACTGAGAAAATGCTCAGACTTTTCAGTGACGGGCCTGACTGCAGCTTTGGGGTTTATTTAGCAACTGACATGGAACAGGATGGAAATGACAGGTTATCATCAGCCTCTTGTTTAATGTTTATGTGATTCTTGTGAGCCAGTCACTGACTGCACTTGTCTTTGTATATAAAACAAAGTAACCATAAGAACAGTGTTTAAAAAGGCCCCCCCAAAATTAAATAATTGTATTTTCTAGCAGCCTGGATGTGATAGAAAATTACAAGAGAGATTGATTTTTTTTTTCCCTGCTACCTGTGGGTCATTTCTTCTTTATTTCCTTAATTGCTGGTTCCCTCAGCATTAAAGACGGCAGATCAATGGGGTTAATACAGAGGGTGGCTGGGAGGCAGAGCACCATTGATTCACCAGCAGGAGCAGATCCCTACCTTCCCCAAGTTTTTGGTTCCCTCTTCAACATTCGCAGCAGCACTGTTGACATGGTCTTCAATCCTGTCAATCTTCTCCTGCTGGGACTAGATGCAAAGGAATTATGAGTGAGGGAACCTGCTGGGAAGCAGCAGTGAGCCAATGCACACCATTTTAATGCCTGTAATCAGGGCCCCACAGCAGCTTTCATCTGCACCCGGCAGCCTTAGTGGTGCTCCATGATTAGCATCTGATAAACTCTGCTGAATCTACAGACTAACTTCAAAAAAATCTAAACTATTAAGTAATAATATGGGGTGGATATTAGACAATGTCTTGCTACCGTTAGAGAAAACAACTCGAAATGATTTCTAAATCTTTTCTATAGATAGACGAATTCACAGTCCAAAAGGAAAAATAATCCAAAGGAGCCTGTTTTCTTTCCAGCTGAGTCTCACGTTCAAAAAAAATTCTATAAAGGGCATTTATAAGATCAGTACTAACTCCAATATACAAAGCTGCATTAAGAAATCTAAGAAGAAGTATTTAATTACGACATTATAGAACAATGACTTCAGAAATAGTGACAGCACGGAAAATATACTTGATGTTGCTCTGCATTTTACTGTTTGATTTTACAAAAACATTCCATCCTTTCTCCAAATGCAGTCAGTCAGGTTCCCCTGCAGTCTCTCCCAGGGAACACTGGAGCAGAAGATAAAGGGGTCTGTGGGTTGGTTCGTTCTTATTCTAATCTGAGCAGTACGCAGGCTGTTTTCTATCACAAAATAATGAGATGGCTGTTGTTCAGCTTAAAATAAAAGGCATTCTGAACTTTTTGCCTCTTTCTAAGTCAGAAACTGCTGAGTATACCAGCTCTGGTATTCATCCACAATGCAGTCCGCTCACCTTAGATGCTTGCTATTACATCTAATGATGGTTAAATGCAAAATCCATTAAGTCCTGAGAACAAGACCTCTTTCTTTAACGTTAGAATACTGAATGAACATTTCTGCAGTCTCTCTCTAGTCTAATGATTCTTACTTGGATTTTTTTGTATAGATGAAGCAGCACATAGCAGAAAATATAAAAGCTAGGTTATTTATCCCTACTAACCCAATAGCAAGGAGATTAAAGAACTCTCCTAGGAGATGAGAATTGTGCATTTAAATTCCCTATGGCACAGGAAGAACTAAACATTGGGAACCGACATTTTGGCAATGCGGTGAGAGCAGAGAAAGGGCATGATAACAGTGAGGATTTTCTAGCACTCCTGATTAAGTGAGGAAAGATACCTGACAAACACAGACCCTGTGCAGTAAAAGCTGTCACCACCATTACAATTAGTAATTGTAAAAACTAATAGGACCTGGGTAGAAGTCTGCAATCAACACAGCAGAGCTTCTGCTAAGGCTCAGCTCGTGGCCATGTGCACTGGCAGGAACATCCTAGGCTCTAGTGACAAGAATTTGGGAGCAACTCCCAGCACTAGTGCTGAAAGAGGAGACTGCTGCCTCCTCAAAGTACCACCTTGGCAGAGCCTGAATCACAGGAGAGATACATCCTCAGCTTTTTCTTTCCCCACCCAACCCCACCTAGGAGTTGCCCATGCACTCTCTTTTTGTAGGAGACTCTGTAGGACAGAATGCAGAATTAATACTTACACAGACTAAGAGAGAAAACTCAGTCACCAACTGGCTGAGCTCAACCAAGTCCTGCAAATAAAAAAAAAATGTTATTCTGTGATAGTTGCTAAAGCCAAGAGCAGCAACATGGCAGGGAGGGAGTTCCAACATACCCCTTCTAAACTTTCCCAGGACTCAGCTGCATTTTCTTCCTGAGGTATTTCCGGAAGGCGGGAGTAGATTTGGATCAAACTTTGGGAGCCATCCTTCACTTCTGTGTTATATAAAGTTTCTGAATGAGAAACATGATGTTTATAAATAAATGCACTGAACCAGGATGCAGGTGTGTCCTGGTTCAGGGCAAGTCTGGGGAAAGAATTTTGCACACAAGGTGGTGTGCAAAATTTCTCACTCCTGAAGTTTCTCAAGGGTAACCTGGTACTTAACCTAATTCAAGCCAAGCAACAGCCCCAAAAATGATCATACAGGGAGATGCCTTACAGCACTACACAGTTTCTTAAAAGGATGTTATTGACAAAGAAATAGATTCGTTTCTACCAGCACATTTTCACAACCAGTCCTGAAATTATACTAAATTATACTCCTGAATTCAAGGTCATTTAATTCACTTTGTATCGACCAGGATGAGAAAACTGGGCTTGGGACAAAAACTTTTCATTTACATACGACATGTAAAAATGCTGTGCTCCCAAAACTGAACAGACAGTTACTCATTTTATGATTGATTATCATGCTACTGGTTTGATTTTCAGCCATTGAGAATTAAAAGATGCTGGAGGAAAAAGCTTTCAAAGCAAAAGTGGTGAAACCCAAGTAATGTGGTGGCAAGCATTCCATGCTGGATCATTTGGGTAAATGGTACTGTGAGAATGGCAGACATTTGCAGCTCAGTGCTGTACACGAGATACTTTCAAGTATGTTCCTTCCGAAATCACCTGGACCAAATGCAGAAGACATTAGGACAAAGTATGGTGTTAAAAACAGGGAATGACAGACATTGAGTGGCACTGGGGAGAGCAGATACAATGAACATGCACACACATCCCTCCTCCAGTCAGAGCCCACTCCAGATTTCACAGATGTCCACTGCAGATGTCATGGACATACCTGTAATTGTGGACAACAAATTGAGTGGCAGTAAAGAAAAATAACAAACAAGTTTGGCTTGTCAATACAAGGAGGAAGAGGAAGAGCTTGGGAGTCTGAAAGGCAGACTGGAGAAGGTGTACATGTAAACACAGTGCAAAGATCATCTCAAGTCAAATAACTTCAATTTCTGAAGGGAGATTGCTCCTTCAGTGGTGTTTCCTTCCTTGGGAAGGCAGTCCCAAGAGAAAGCTTATTATGGGGAAGGCTGGTTAGATACGTCTAACAATACTGAAGTGTAAATATTGTATTAAAATCTTTAGATACGATTGTGCCAAGGTATGATAATAATATAACTGTTACAACAACAGATATGTCCAATGGAAAACAAATAAATACCATTATATTCATTAAAAAAAACAGTGCATGCTTATTCATGGAATTAAATTAAGATAAAATAAAAATTATACATTTTCGTAACATTTGTCCATTTCTCAACATTTTTATACCAATATCTCAAAACAGATGAAGGACCAAATCTTCCTATTCTCAGCTCAGTAGAGGTCTAATATGAATGAAATTGATATTTAGATATAATTACTAAGTAAGCAGAGTAACAAGAATGCACTAAGCAATTTGGGGGCTTAACTTGGGCTTGTTTTTCTTCTTAAGTATTTCTACCCCTCTTCCTTTAAGAATCCAGACACGGAAGGCACTTCATGTTCTGCAATCATCACCCGTTCTTCCAAAACATATTTTTGATTAATAACCTCAGATTAATTAAGGCTGTATACTCAGTTCTAAAATATTCCTTTCCCTCTTTCAATATAATTAATTATATATCCAAATGTGTGCATTTTTTGAGAAAACTGTTCTGCTACCTACTCTGACATTTATCACGGGTTTTGAGGATTTTATTTCATTTCAATCCTACACAACCCTATTTCAAAATCAAGTTTCTTCTGCCCAGAAAGTTGTACTTTTCCCTAATCAAACACATGCATGCTAAGTTGGTTAAAATTAAAGTATTCATAATTAAAAAGCAAAATAAAAATCTCACTAAGCAAAGCTGCCTCCTCCCAAGACCTTGCTCTGGTCTGTTCCTAACAATCTATGCTGACCTACTGTAGAAAAGCATATCCTTGGAAGTGTTGCAAAACCAAGGTTTTGCACACATTCCAGAGAAATTGAAACGGTAAGTAGGTTTACATGTTATCATTTTGTAGTAACTAAAAATCAGTGAGAAAAAATTCCTCATGAAAATTCTTTATTCACTTAAAAAACTAAGGTAAGGAAACAGGAAAGGTAAGAGGTTGTCACATTTAGGGCTGAAAGTATGAGTAAGAAATTTATATTCACTACTTCACTTTTTATCAAGTCTAACCAATTTTAATAGAATTGGGAATGGAAGTGACTCTACCAGTTCATTTATACAGCATCTCCACAGAAGTACAATAATACAGAACACCTCTGCAGATTTCACAGAGGAGCTTTACACCTCATTACACTTCAGATAAAAATCTAATGCTCTGGAAGATCCAATATGTTGCTTAAAAGATTTTAGTAATTTTAAGAGTGGAGTCTCACCTTTTGTTAATATTTGTTTAATATGCAATTAAATTCCATTTCTATTTGCCCTTAGTTGAGGATGTTGAATGGGCGAAGGGACTGTACCATATCATTGACATGCCTTCTAAATGGGAGATTTGAATTTGTAAACTTCATTCTCTACCAGATGGGAAGCAACATGCTACAAAGAACAGGCACGTATTGAACTTCCTTTGATTAAGATCAACAGCCAAGATTTGCTTTCACAACTGCAGCCTCTAAGCACAAAAGAACAGGCAATACACTGTGTCTGGGTTAGCAATTCAACAGGGCTGCTTGCACAGGCAGGCAAACTTGAAAAAAAAAACCTGTTTAATTGTATTTAGTTGTCTGCCTGTCTGTTTCACTTTAAATGGGGTGAATTATTTCCACATTCCTGAGCAGACTTGCAGATGCCTGTCATTCCAGTAATATTTTTCTGTTCTTCTCATCTCCATCATTCTAATCAATTTATTTGTCCTTCTGAAGTGCTGTTATACTCAATGTCCTCTGTACTTCAAAGGTATTTCAGATTTCAGAAATAGTCTTGTTCTTTGAAATTAAACTCTAGTTCCCATTTGCTACCTATGTAATTGTGTAAAAAAGAGAAGCAGTAAGCCAGGGCAAAGCCTTTCCAATGAAATATTGAAATGTACTGAGAACAACTGCAGAAAGTCACCAACAGAAAAAGTATCTTACATTTAGTTCTGATCATAATAGAGGAGAGCGCACAAAGAGACTGAAAGTAGTGGCTAATATATATGAAGGGAATCACTGAATATTGAAGACAATGAGCTCTCCACAAAAGAGATGTCAACAAATTGGGTAAAATTATTAATAGAAATTATGTGGAAGAAGTTCCTAAAAGATAAAGGACAGCAGAACTGCTGGCAGACACTATAAAACAGGCTGTGCTGAAGATGACATCAAATTGTCCAGAGGAAGAAGTTTATGGCTTCAGCAAGAGCTCTTCAATGCCCTGGATGTCAAGAATTTGACATACAGTATGAGTACAAATTAAAAGATAAGCATGGAAAGTTAGTATCAGGAAGACCAGACATAAATATATTGCAACTTCCAAGAGGCATAAATGGTAGCAAGGAAGTTTTTGAATGTTTTTGAAGTTAGAGGAAGACCAAGGATGTGGAAGTGCATTGCCAGATAAAAATGTAGCTTTAAGCTGATATTTGATGCAATTAATTTAAAAAAGAGAGAAAGAGAGAGACTGAAACATAAAGAGAACAAGTTAAAAATATTTGGATGAGCTAGGCTTATTTAGGGTCTGAAGGTCTGATGAAATTCACTCTAGTGCATTTTTAAGAAACAGCCTCTGAAATTTGATTTTCATATAAGCTTATTTTTGAGAACTTGAATGAGGTGATTCCAGAGGACTGCAAGAGAAGAGACTTTGAAATCCATGAAAATATTAGAACAAACTACTGAACAGCCAACTACAACATGTTGAAGAGGTCAAGATTTTTATGTCAGAAGCCAATTCAGTCTATTCTGCTGGCCTTGTAAGAAGAGAAAAGTTTTTTACAATGGGGGTGGTGAGGCAGTGGCTGCCCAGAGAAGCTGTGGATGCCCCCATCCCTGGAAGAGTTCAAGGCCAGGTTGGATCTGAGCAGCCTGTTGGAGGTGTCTCTGTCCATGGCAGGAAGCTTGGATCTAGATGATCAAAGGGTCCCTTCTAACCCAAAGGGTTCTGTGACTGTGTTTGATTGATCTTCATGTTCACAAGGTTTTCTGGCAAGCCCAGTTGTCAAATCTCCTTTTCTCCCTGCTCAACCACGAGGCTCATTGGCTTGAGCCAAGAAAGAGTTCTTGTAGTTCTGCGTGCAGCAACAAGAACGGTCATAAAATCAAATCTGACAGCAGGTTCTTCTACAGTGCTACTGACTGAGAATGCTCTTTTGATTTTAGGAGACATGAAATGCTCAAATAATTTTAAGTAATACTGCTACTGTAGCAATCAAACTAATTACAGATATGGAAAGGGTTTAATCCTGATGGAACCAAACCTTCTCACAGATCATCAGGAGAGGGCACTAACCAGCACCAGGGCATAACACAGAGACTTCTCCTGAAGACAGAATGGTAGAACAAAGATTGAAACACATTTTATACAGAAAGGAGGGAAGACCAGCAAACATATCTGATTTCTAGCATGTCACAGTGTGTTTTCAAAATCTTTTATTTAAATGGATTTATACCCCTTTCTTGTCAGTTACCAAGTTAAAATGTTAAAGGAAGAGATATTCTTCTTTACCTAGGAACTTACTTCTCTTTTTCCATATATTTCATCAATGCTCTATTATACTGTCTGTCATATAAAAATCTTCCTAGTATTTCTTCATTAATTCAATGAAAATGGCCAGAATGATTACTTGCACATGATCAAGTGATTTGCAGGGAGGGCAAAAGAAGCCAAGCTACCTTGAAACATGAATGTAAGTATTCCTCTCCCTATGAACAGTCCACTATTTCAAGATCCAAGGCACAGGACCTTTGTCATGAAAGGCCATAGATATTTAATTTTTTAAGATATTTAAGCATTTTCTGCTTATCAAAATTCAGTCACAGTTCATGACAAAAGTGTGGTGTAGGGAAAGAAATCTACTTCATTAACAATACTCTTCAATTGAAATTTTATTTGGTTACTTCATTTATATCTGGTCAGAGAAATTGCATACTTGATACAATGACAGAGACACAATAAATACAGAAATTAAATTCTACTACCTTGTCCTAGAGTTGCAGATCTGGTTAAAGAGGCATCCTCTTGTCCTTTGAGTTGCCTTTTAAGTTCTTCTGCAGATTCAGAATGCAGCTGCAGGAAGTCCTTAATGGCAATTGAAGCTTCCTCTTTAATGGGATTTATCATTCTCTGCAGAACTGGGACGTCTTCCTGCCGGACTCGCAAACAGAGCTTCTCCATCTCTCTCACATTGGCACGGAGCTGCTGCAAGAGTATTAAGAGTTATTTTGTAGCTTACTGTGTGAGAACACCAGACACCTCCAGTGCCTGGGAAGCACCTATCATCTTTATGATCAAGAAAGAAACGTTTTTGAAGCCATCACCACCACTATTTTGATTTTTCTGGCTGTCAGTTTTGTACTTCATCCACTTGTCCAAGTCAGTTTGTTTTATTTTGGGTTTCAGTTAAAGTATTTAACTAATTAATTTATTGTGTAATCGCTGAAGTTATTTCTGTTTCTCTGGTCAATTTAGATCTTTGCTAAAATAATCACACAAGTTGCAATAATATCCAAGTAAAGTAAGTGACTGCTTCCCAAAATTTGCTTTTTTTATAAAGCAAATATATATATGGTGATCACAGGACCTCAGGATACAGTCATTCATAGCCCCCAGCTACCCCAAAACTTTCATTTTGTGAAGACAACTTCAGGACAAAAGGAGAAGGATTACTTTTTTCTTTTAATTTTTTTTTTCATATGAACGACAAATATGTTTGTTTAATTGGAATATCAAATTTAATAAAACATGTAAATACTTCTTTAGTTACAAGACTTCTGAGGAGATATAAACTGTTCACAACTAGCAAGAAGAGGGATTTTACATGAGATAATTTCTTTCTGCAGTAAAAATAAAGGGGCTTTTCATTGCCTGAGCTTTAAAAATGCACACAAATTTTCTTGTACTACAAATGAAAAGAAGAAATTTACAGTTTAAATTACACCACTTACTGTTTTAGGACAGAGCTTTTATCTAATTATTAAAAAAAATACTATAATTAAAATACATTCTCTGATTACTTTACAGTGATATAATAAATTCTACACTTTGTCGCATTATTTAACAATTAATTAGAATACTCTTCTCACAACAGAACAAGAGTATGGATTGACACCAATGAGTGGATAGAAATAGAAAGGTTTTCTTCCAGAATACAAACCAGGTACAGGTAATGCCTTAGAAAGGTAAAATTGACTACATGGAAAAGCAAGATCTAGATGGAACTAATTTTATTTATATACACTAGTGGAATTAATTGCTTTTAGTATTTATGAAAAGAATAGTAGAAAATATAATTAGAGAAGAAGGAAGGAAATTATTCAACAACATGTTGAAGTAACATTGCACAAGCTTCCAAAGAAAGCACTATTGATTCATTAAAATCATGTGTCAGATTACTAAGATTTGATTACATTATACGGTATGCTTAAATTAAGAGTACTATTATCCAAATTAGGCTGCATTATTCAAGACTAACCTCAGGTAAAAACACTGCTTAACAATTTAAAAAAAGAGAGATACAAAAAAAACCCCAACTACGGAAGACACTGAGCTGAATTAGAAACATGATAGCCAGTAACCTTCCTCATCCATTTCTCATCTCAGTCTACCTTGTGCTTCCTGGTCTCTTCCCACCATGGTCTGCCCCTAAGTACCAAAAAGGAGAATGTCACCACTTTTGTACTGCACCATGTGCCAAAATCCTTGGTTTACAGAATCTTGGAATTTCATTTAAGAAACAAAATGGGACTATCTAAACACAACACTTAGTCATCTAATTTCTACAACTATATGCAAGGGACTGAGGTTGATCATGCTGTTTTATTCCAGTAAAGAAAATTATTACTATTATCCTGTCTTTGGCAACAATGGAGAAAAAAAAAAAAAAAAAAAAAACCCAAAACAAAAACAAAAACAAAAACAAAACAAAACACCATATCAAACAAACTAGTGAAACAGTGACAACAGTGAGTTTGGGGTGAGATAGCAATGGTTCCACAGCAGCTTCTTTTTCTTTTAAAGAAAAAGGAGAATTTTTGCAGTTGAAATTGAGTTAAAATGTAGTTCTACTTGGGATCTGTACCACTGCAGCTGCTGCTGGGGGAAATTACAAGTTTGTGCAGTGACCAACATAACACAACTGTCTGATGGGAGTTTGCACAGACCCTGAACAGAAGCTTAAAGAGGCATGAAGTGCTTACCCTAAGGAACGGCTAAACCAGATCCTCACTTCCACTGCTCATTATTACCTTGCTAATCAAAGAGAAATATTTCTGAGCAAGAAGATGGAGGAATCAGATGATGATATTAGCCTATTTATTGAAATTTAATTTTAGTAGCTCTTCCTTTGTGGTTTTGAAGAGAGGACTTGTGTTCCACTTAACTGTCAATTAAACAGAAGGTGAATGGATTCAGCCTAGCAGGAAAGTTCAGCCCTGCTGTGAGGAGACACATCCCAGGAGCTCACCAGGGTGTAACATCACAAATGTTATGGATATGCAAATGACTGTGACTTCTTCTCATAATAATTTTAATGGCACTGAGTTTAATTTCTAGGTAGAGCATGAAAGTGTATCACTCTCATCCCAACTGTTTGCACTTTTAAAACCAAGATTATTTAGCAAGGAATGTAATACAAAATTCTCTTTTCATTTGTGGAGACTCATGAGTTTTGCACTCTCCAAATTCAATGCAAAAGACACAGAATTTTTCTTTATAATAACTGCAATTTTGTTGTTGCTACATTAATTACCAAAATCAAATAACAATCTTTGTTTCAAATGGCTTTCTCACAAAAACTGTAGGAAAACAGAACTGGTGAAAACTTTGGGAACTTATCCCTTCAATGCATGATCTACTGCCCCTATATTATTTCTGTCACTTGTTTATCTAATCTGGTCTTAAAAGGACTTCTGCATGAAGAGCTACAACCTCCTTCATACCTCACTGCCAGAATTCAGTATAATATAGCTTTTCCTTATGTCTAACAGAAATCTCTCTGGCCTCAGTTTAAACCAGGTATTTCTAATCCTCTCTGTTCAAAATAGGGAAAGACAAGCCCTGTCCTCTTTGCAACTATCCTCTCCACATTTGCAGACAGGCAGCACAATGCTGTTGGGCACTCTTTGGGCAAAATAACTAATTTGTTCATCTTTACATGAAGTCCTGTTTTCTCAACTTCTGACTGCATTCACTGGGCTCTCCCTATTCACTTCATGCCTTCCTTAGAAGTGTGGTGCCCAAACGGGACAGACTATACTACCTGGGATCCTACTACAGCTGACTGAAGAGACTGTAGGAGAGACCACACTGACTGCTCTCCTCTTTATTTATCACACTAAGTTATCTGGCTTTTTTGGACCACCACACAATCAGTCCACTTCTACTCTGTGTCCCTCATGTCTTACAAAATTCTTGGCCTAGGCCAAAGGAACTCTTGAGTTTAAGGATATCTTTACCCTGCAGATGGCCACAGGCTGCAATAATGAGCTGATTTTACATGATCCTTCACTGATACCATGAAGAATCTTCTGCAGAAATAAAGTTTTCTACACTCCTCCTCATGCCCTCACAGCATATCTACACAGTATGCCAGAAAGGTACCTAATCTGAGGATCATTTTAGAAATGTTACAAAAGACCTGAGCCATACAAGGCCTTGAGCCAACAACCTGAGCTTTAAAGATTTATGCAATAAGGAGCTGATCAGAAACCACCTTTAACTTGTAAACCATTTTCAGCTGAACTAGAAAGAATAAAAGTGAACAAGAAAAAACAGATTAACATTTTTCAAGCAGCTTTCCAGGTTAGAGTAATACAGTGGAGAGACTATGCCAGCCTAAATATGTTTTGCAGAACAGAGTCTCTTTTCGTAGGCTGAATACAAACTAAAGCCAGACTGTTCATCCACTGCATTTTTCCTTTTTTTTTTTTTTGTTTCATATCTTATTTCCACTCTAGTAACTGCAGCATTTCCCTTCCTCTCACCACCAAAATGATTAGGGCAGTCCTTAGATGTTACAACAAAATACTGCCATTTCATTGAAATTAGCTTAAACCTTGCAATTATTAACTAATTGTGTGGTACAGTCAGCATGTATGCGGACAAAGCCTAGAAAACTGCAAATTCATTAAGGCTCTAGCATTTTAAGAAGTCCATGGACTGTCCCTAAAAATGAAAATATACAAGAGCACATTCAGAAAAACTAATACATTATAAACGAGAGCTACGTTCTCAATATTTTTGAAAGGGTCTCTTCATGGCCTGTGCAAGATTTCTCTCTTTTCATCACCTTCCTTTATAGAAGTTTTTAATGTGTCACCCAGTCACTTGAAAGCAGAGCAACAGATTTACACTCATCTATACTTCTATTATAATTTTGACCACCATCAAAATTACAACAGAAGTAATTATTCTGGGTAAACTGAAAATTCAGGAAAATGGCTAATTATGTGCACATGGATTAAATGTAGAATGGCTGTGCATATATTTGTCTAAAACCTGTGGCGGATGCCTTGGGTCAATATTGACTTAGGGATTCCTAATGTATTTTACAACATCTAATTTTGAGAGCAAAGTGTGTGCTGCAGAGAACATTTGGTATCACAATAATTAATCTGATTTCTTTGCAAACAAACAGATCACAAGTCCATCAGTAAACATTTAAACAGCTTACGGCAAACACATTCTACATGTCATATAATTTATTATCAAGTACTCCAGACTCCTAACTATTTAATTAAAACAAAGAGCCAGTCTGCTCTTCTTGCATGGTCTCAGATACTTATTCCACTCTCTGGGTATCAGAATGTGAACCACTTTAAAGCATGTAGATCTGTATCCAGAGCTAGAAGTAATAAGCATTAAATAAAACCTAAGAAAATCTGACTCACAGTAAAAACAGCAAGCTTTAGATTCAAGACAAATATAAATGTTTCTAGAGACAAATAAGCAAGTTTTCTTATTAAAGCATTTAAAATATCTAAAAGTAACATCTTCAATAGAATTATTTTTTCTTTAATTTTTGATAGATTTTTTTGTCTTGCTTAAGAAATGATACTGGTAATTTAAAGTTACAAGAGAAGCCTTTCCCACAACTCAGATGTGAAAACAGATTAGAGAATAGACCTAAGCAAACACATGCTTACTACACCTGTTAAAATGTCGTTGTTTTAACAGAACTTCCACCTTTGGAAGCCTCTTTGAACATGAAGAATAAACTTGTATTAAAATTTCAAAAGTACTTGGTGAAAAACCAAAATACACACTCCAACCTCCAATAAGCAGGAAGGTCAACTGGATTTCATGTGTCACTTCGTATCATCTACATTAAACAAAAAGCTCACTATTCCTTAAAAAAGACATGTAACTCCAGCTCTGCCTACTATCTAATTATGTTGTTCAATTAGGATTGATCACCTTCTTTCTGAGGTGAGCTGGTTTTGGTGGTGGTTTTTTTTTTTTTTCATTTTTAGTCTGTTCTAATTTCCCACTAGAGTCAGTAAGACACTGAAAGAAACATGGGAATTCACAGTATTAGAATTGTGAGCAATGGTTTAAGGCTACACCAGCTGTGCTGGCAAATCCTGCTTGTCTAAGTGCAGTGTAGGCCATTTACAGTAGCAAAGACAGGTCCCTCCTCTGAACAACACCTATGAAACCAACACAAGATGCCTCTCATAGCCAATGCACGTCTGTCCCCAGAACACTGGCACTGCAGCTGCTACAGCCACCAGATGCTACATCTGCTTCAGCAAACTTTGTGCTGCAGATGTGGTCCTTGTGTTCTTCTGTACTGATAATCTACTTTGCCTGTGTGCTATTTAGCTGGTGTTTGGCTGAGTTTTTGCATCATTTTCACCAAGACACAGGTATTTTTAGAAACAGTGTATGGTTCCCTGTTTGCTGAGTTATGGATGACTATGGATGAAGTCACTGAGATGATGCCCATGCTGACAAATGTGCTGGTATTTCCTCCCTTGATGATATCATGTACCTAACAACAGATGTGCACACCAGTGTCCAGATGTTCTCTTTGTCTGAAATCATTCTTTAAAATTAGCAGCATCCCTTATTGCAAGAGCTGTCTTCTAATTTAATAATGTATGAGGACAGTTTGCAAAAGATCAGAGTCTCCAAACTTTATTTCAAGAATATAGAAACGTTTCTGACTGTATTTGCCTCATAGGATACAATTAGGAAATGCCTATCTTTTAAATGAAGTAAAGCAAAACTATGTGCTTGCTTGTCAAACCCACCTGTCAAGTGTATGTCCCTCTGAAGGTCCATCCCTGAGGTAACCAGAACTATATCTGTAATCCAGCCCCATCAGCAGCACAGACATTTTTACATCCTTACCTGAACCGTTCGTCCTGCGTTGATGTGCTCTTCGTGCAATCTGTCCCAGAGCCTGCATCTCTGATACTAAAACACAGGAAAAAGACTCCTTAGAATTGCTATTTTTAGCAACTGGCTATGCAGAAAAAAAAGCCACCTTTGGTAAATGATCACTTTAATTTTCCAAAATTGAAAGTAAAGAATTTGAGTCATAAACAGTTCCACTGCAAAATTAGAGAGGTAAATAGCAATGTATTTTGTGAAAAATTTTGTACAATGTATTTTACTGAATTACAGCCAACCAGGGCTTCGGTATCAGTTTTTAACACCCAAGTGATATTGCATCCTGACACTGCTGTGTCATAAATCACTTGGTGGGCAGTAGAATAAATGGCAGAAGGAAAAAGGAGTGGAATAGTGGATAAACAGTACTGGTCATATAGGACAATGAGGTATCTGATACTACTGACAAAGAAAATGGCATTGATTACACAATGCTGCTGTCTACATTTACACTGAACATTTCTATGTAGTTACAAACACAGCTACAAGAACCATCAGGCCAGATCTGGCACCTCCACGAGGCTCCACTAACTTCAGTGGGAAACTATCCAGTACTTCCCACAGGACAGAGATCACACTAACTATTACATTAGCAGAGAGCAAGTTTGTCAAAAGAACTGCATGTTATCACACATCAACCTTTTCATCAATCAAATAAATCAGTGCCTGGTACAGGCAGTTGACACAAAAAATACAGAGACTTTAGCATGAAAAAGAGTAGTAAAGTAAGAGAAGTAGAAGCTGTGATTCCTGGAATGTGTGCTGAAACTATCAAAGAATGTATTTACAACATTAGACAACATTAGAATATTTATTTAATTATTTAGATAACATGGCAAAATATTTACCATGATTTCTAAGGTATTTTTATGTAAAGTTTAATTCCTCAATTTCTTAATAACCTTTGTTACCAAAAAAAACCTTTATCTACAGCCTCTATCTTTCCATAATTATTTTCATAATTTCAGATGCCACAGCATTAAGGATCATAAGTTACTCAGCTTCCTAAAATACAAGAAGAAATCTAAAGTTACTACTTATTTTCAGAGCAAAAAGTTCTTTCATGTTAGGACTTTGTAGTGCTAGGGAAGATAAAAGGTTTATTGTTCAACAAAGTCAGATTAACGTCATTCTTCTAGGAAACTGAATAATAATAACCTCTGAATAAATTGCTATGCCATTAAAATGTTCTTTAAAATAAAATGGACAGAAAGCCCTGTATCAACAGTAGATCTTCCAATTTAGTCACCCCTCAAAGAGTACTGAAACAGGAATTTCTGAGGTTTTAGGGAAAAATCACCTATTTGACTTCAGCTGACTGTAATACATTGTCCAAATAATTAATAATAAAAAAATCCTATTATCCAGTTAAGAAAAAATCCTCAGGAAACCTTTACTGATCTTCATAATTTCTTCTAGAGATGTTCAGCACATTCATCTGCTTAATAGATTATTATTTTGCTTCAAAATTCAGAATATGCTAGTGACAAGCCCAAAGAATCCTATGACTTAACACACTGACATTTTCATGGTTAGAGAATTCCTCCTTGTTGACTTCTGTCATGCAACACAACATGGGCCACACTCCTGGACAGCGTTCACCCTGGGGGCCTCAAGGATAGTAAAGCTTGAGAAGAGAGGGTATTGACATCATTTATTGTGGAAGTTGGGGCTGTTCAGCCTGGAGAAGAAAGATTGCGTGGAGACCTCACTGCAACCTTCCAGTATCTGAAGGGGGCCTACCAGAAAGCCAGAGAAGGAAACTTCATCAGGAGCTGTAGTGATAGGACAAGGAGCAATGGGTACAAATTGCAAGAGGGAAAATTTAACTTAGAGATTAGGAAGGAATTTCTTACTGTGAGGGTGGTGAGACACTGGAACAGGTTGCCAGGGAGATAGTGGATGCCCCATCCCTGGCAGTGTTCAAAGCCAGTTTGGGAAAGGCCTTGAGCCTAGTGGAAGGTGCTCCTGCCCATGGCAGGGGTCTGGGACTAGATGATCTCTAAGGTCCATTCCAACCCCTTAACATTCTATGATTTTATCCCAAACAAATATGTGTAAAACTAAGGGAGGTCCAGGAAGTAAAAACATCTATGGAATCCTAACCTCTTATGTCAGGTCCAGAGGAGGGCCACAAAAATGGTCCAAGGGCTGGAACAGCTCTCCTGTGAAGAAAGGCTGAGAAAATTGGGATTGTTCAGCTTGGAGAAGGAAAGGTTCTTGCAAGACCCTAGTGCAGCCTTCCATAAATAAAGAGGGCTTAGGAGAAAGGCAAAGACTTTTTACTAAGGCCTGTAGTGACTGCATAAGGGGCAATGCTTTTAAATGTTTAGAGGGTAAGTTGAGAATAGATGTAAGAAATTTTTTTATAATGGGAGTGGTGAGGAACTAGAAGAAGGTTGCCCAGAGAAATTGTGGATGCCCCAACCCTGGAAGCCTAGGTTGGATGGGGCTTTGAGCAATCTGATGTAATGAAATGTGTTCCCACTCCATGGCAGTTGAACTAGATGATCTTTAAAGCTTCTCTTCCAACCCAAATCACCCTGTAGTTCCGTATTTCTGTGATATTTAATCATAATTGTGCTATAGCCAAATAGTTTGTATTCCACAACAAAAATATAAAACCTTACGTTACTCTTAGACACTCAATCTCTTTTGCTCTATGAACATTCTCTTGAGAGCCTCTTTAGAAAGAAACTTTCATGCTTCTGCTTTGGATCCCTTCATCTCTCCTTGACAGTATCCAGTGGACATGGAGAGAACTCTAAAGTTTGTCATAATATCTCCTACTAAAAGCTCTTCAATAAATGTCTTACACAAACATCCACACTCAGATAAGACTGCAGGAAGACTCAGATACCCTCATTTCTCATTTTGTGTCACCTTGACATATATTCCCACCACAACAATGGTCCCCAGCCAAAGGTAAAAAGTGTTTCACACAACATCCTTTAAAACAGGCACAAGAAATGAAACTGAAACTGAAAGCAAGAGAGAAAAACTGTCTTCTAGCACTTTTTTTTTTTTAAAAGATTGTTGCATATCACCAACAAAGTTTAGGGCAGTAAGCCAAACAAAATCTCCACCTTCCTGTACTACCAAGTATGGGAAATGTACTACCAATGGATTACCAAGTCAATTGCTATTATCTAACAGAGACGTACAGACATCTGTACCTCTTTTGGATACACACGCATTTTATTTCCTCTTGGGAGTGAAAAGCCATCCAATCCATGGAACGTGCTTTAGAAAACAAGAATTTTCATTGGGGAAACACAGAAAGAAAGAAAAAGTACAGACAACTTATTTCTTAAGGCTATAGCTTTGAAGTCTTCCAAAATGGTCGTACAGAAAGTTGGATCCTCATATAGTTGAGAAGCAATGATGATGAATTTATGGTAGCCACTTCCTCTGGAGAGGTGTATTCAAGGTCAAATTTCATTATATATTGATTTTATAGTTTCTTCAAACAGTGATTTAGGAGATTAATTGTTTGGACTATCTCTGGAACCTAAGGTTTAAATCAATATTCATGAAATGAGGTTAGAGATATTGGCTTCATCATAAGTAAATAATGTTGCTGCTCTAAGCAATTGGACATAATTAGTGATTTTTGCTTAAAAGTAGCCTGTAAAATACACAGGATCAGATTCTATAAAATTATCCTTTTACCTCTAGGGATGTTTGGTTTGCATGGCTGAAAGTTAATTTTACAAAAACTATTGAAGAGAAAATCATCATGACAGCTCACGAAAGTCCTGTAACACATTCATTATGGCTAAAATGCATGTAAAAGATATAAAATGTGAATTACCATACAAGTATTTCAACCAAACTACTGGTAACATCCGCGTTTACTACAAATGTAAAGGCCTTGTGCACACAATTACAAATACAGAACTTTCATCTTTAGCCAAATTTGAATCAAAGCATTTTGTCATCAACTTCTCATCAAAAACTCTACATATCTTTCAGTGTGACTGCTTCTATACTGCAAAAAGAACTACATTAGTAAAAAGTGAACACTAACCTTCTCAATATTTATTTGATGTTTTCTTAACCTTTCCAAATCTGTTGGAATTGCCACTTTAATGAATTTCTGAATTGCAGGTTCGATTCGGCGGAGTTTAACTTTTTCCTCATCTTCAGACATCCTAAAAGCAGCTTCCAAGTCAACAGTTGTCCAATATACCTTCACCAAGGTAAAAACCCCTAAAAAAAAAAAAAAAAAACCCAAGTTAAATCTGAATCACTTTTTAAAGAAATCAAAATAAGATAAATCCATCTTTCTGATGATCACATATCCCCCAAAACCACAATTAAGTAGTATTAATATCTGGATGTTTGCATTTAAATATATTATCTCTACTTATCTGCAGGCTTTGGGGATAATTTTTCATAAAGCTTAACACTAATAATAAGAAAAAAACAGCTAAGTAATTAAGGCAGAGGCAAACATGTTTACAGCATAATGATACGTAAAAAGGTTTGATAAAACCTTCCAATTAGATGCTTTGAGTGATCAGAATTCACACAC
The DNA here is from genome assembly GCF_024509145.1 of Vidua macroura. Classification (NCBI taxonomy): domain Eukaryota; kingdom Metazoa; phylum Chordata; class Aves; order Passeriformes; family Viduidae; genus Vidua; species Vidua macroura. The sequence goes on from NC_071571.1 coordinate 93,718,249, forward strand.
TACCAATTCACATTCAGAATCATCCTAAAATTTGTAAAATATGTCCTGAAAAGACAGCAGAATAAAATTAATTTTGGAATTCCATTTCTGGAAATGTTAAGAGCTCCTGAATGAAGATTTGCACTCCAAATTGCCTATGTTCCCTACTGACAATGACTAAGGCATCACCTAACGAGGGGTATAAACAGGCTGCTGAAGTATTTGCAGGACCAATAGGTACATAAGCAGCCCGAATTCTGTTCCCTGCATAGTATAAAACATAATTTTTGAGTTTCATTTCTCTGAAAGAGAGATGTGTAGCATTGTATGTAATAGCATTTATGTAAAGAGCATAGGAGTAGCATAAAGGAATTCCATTATGCTGAATGCACACAAGGGGAAAGAAGACACATATGAGAAAGTTTTTTCACAAGTGTCAGTAAAAAGACAAGTGCTAACTTGATTATATGGAAGTACCTGAAGTACATCAGCTACCATATCAGAAATCTTTCACAATTTTCCTCTTTCAGTAACAAACTGATTTAAAGTAATTAACCCAGTATCTTCCTCCTGATATAGGTGAGACATGGCAGAATGTAACAGGTTAAAAAATATTCCTGTTTTTCACACAGCCAAACATATTATCAACAGTGAAATTAGACATCGCTTTTCTCACATCTACCTCTGGTGTGAAAATGCAGAGGGAGGGTATTGGTAGTTTTTTGAGACCTGTGATTCCTGCAGACAGAGAGAACATGGGGGCAGACACCAGCTGATGGCACTGGGTCTTTGACTGAACTGCTCAGTGTTCAGCCCCAGCCCTCTCATGCAGGCTGCAGGAAGCACACGTACAAACCTGCTCCAAACTCAAAGGAGCCAAGTGGGAAGCATTTTCCAGCAAGAACAGGAAAGCACTTCTGGTATAGGGAGGAAGATGGTTCCAAATTAAACGATGCTGCATTTTTCAGAAGAACAGAATGTTAACAGCATACTCTTCTCCTTTGATCTATCCTACTCAACAAAGAAACTGAAAACTGTGGAAAGCTGAATGTTTACTCAGAGTAGACCAAGTTAGGGGAAGTCAATCTTTAAGGTTTCAATGACACATCTCTTCTTTTTTCAGAACCTCAAAAGGAAATTATTTCATCAATTGACTTTGCAGTCATTGCTAAATCATCCCCACTTCAATTTATAAAAACACAAGCAGTGTTTTTATAGACTGCTTGTATCAAGCAGTCTTACAAATCCCCTTCTAAGCCAAGGCATTTAATAATAACCTTCAAATAAACACACAGTGGATAGGTGACCTCACACTTTTCAGGCTGCAAAAAGAACTTTATATTTTTTGTATTGATTCAGTCTTTTCACCATTCCAAAACCAGCAGTTTAAATGCAAGATGATAAAAAATACATTCTATTATACCTTGGTCACTACAGTCCCTAACTTTTGAAAGAGGCACTCATATATCACAGTTGAACTCTATTCTGAGTCTAGAACTGATTTTTTTTTTTATAATGTCCAAAAGATAAGAAGCATCATACTCCAAACTGCAGTACTTCCTCTTCAAACATACATTTAATTTCCTGGCAGCTTATATACTAATTCATGAGTTTATGAGCTAGAATTAATTAAAAATTGGTTCCCTAAATATATTTACTAGCCATGTCATGCTTTTCCTTAATACGGAATCATCTTGAAGAAGTGTTGATGCAAATTCTTCAAACATGTAACACAACATGAACTCACAGAAACACAGAGCCCATTCTGTCTTAGAAGAAATACAGCAGAGACTAAGTTAAATTCACCATAACTTTGTCCTTAACCTTTCATGACATCTGGAGATTGATGAGAGTCAAAACTGATAGTTTAGATGACTTAAAATCTAGAGCACTGTGAAAGCAGAGTTAATGTAAAAAATGGCCAAGTGCCTTGGGTAGGTGATCTGAATTCTGAATTTTGAAGACTTGGCTGCATGCAGAGCTCTGGCTAGTCATTTTCTTCTCATTAAGAATTTCCTGACAGTAAAGTAACTTCCATGACAGTGTCTACTCCCAAAGACACTGCTGCCTAAAATTCACTGTGCAGCAAGTTCGAAAAACTAAGAAAGAAATATAAAAACTCCTTACATTCTCATCAGGTCTCCTGATTAATTTTCTCTCAAATAGTATGGTAGCTTCTGCAACAAAAATTATAAGCCATAAATTATCAATGCAATGTCTTAGTTTTTTTTACATTCATATAATATTAACATTAAATAAATAAAATTAACATTATGCATTTCTGCTTGTTGCTGATGCAATTTCAAAGAAACCTTGCATACTTTACAAGACTTGTGTTCTCCTAAGCGTGACTTTAACAACTCATTTCTGAAGTAATAATGCCTGTTCTTTCAGCAATCACAGAGTAACAGGACAGTTTAGGTTGGCAGGGATTTTCACATGCTATCTAGTACAAGCTGAATCAGATGTCATTGCAGAGACCCTTGTCCAGTAAAGTTCTAACACCTCCATGGATGGACACTCCACACTCACTAGAGCCCTCCTTCAGTGTTTGACTATGGTCCAGGCTAAAAACAAACAAACAAAACAAAACTAAATCACAACCATGAAGACCTTCCTTGTAGCTAAACCAGCTTGTGTCCACTGCTCCTCATCCCACTGTCATGCACCTCCAAGAGCAGCCTGGCTCTACAGCTTCTACCCACAACAGCAAGATCTCCCCTTCCTTCACCTTCTCTTAAGGCTGAACAAACCCACCTCTGTTTCTCCTAGAATGCCATGTGCTCCAGCCCTCTAACCAGCATGTGGTCCATCACTACACTAGGGTCCTTTCCTGTAAGGCTGCTCTCCATCAAGTCTTCCCAACCTGTTCTAGGTGCACGGCTTTCTAATTGCCTCTGTTGGGATTTTTGAGGTTTCTGTCTGCCCATATCTCCATCCCGTCAAGATCCCGCTGAGTAGCCGCCCTGTCTGCCTATGAACCACTCTCTTCAGGCAAGTGAAAACACTGCGCTCAACTTCAGCTCCTTAGAAAGGTGAATTGCCTCTGTGCTTGGATCTGAGTATCAGTGACTGAAATAACACTAATCCAGAAGAGATCAAGACTGAGACGCAGAACAACTTTCAGTCAACTATATAAATAAAATAGACATATCCAAAGCAGGCTGTCACAGCACAAGTCACATAGTTGTAGTCAACCAGAAGTAAAATTCTTCCCAGGTATGGTAACATACTTGTTACTTGTTATGAATTTCAGAAAATGCTGCTAACACACCTCAAATGTTAACACTAATGAACTTTTGATTGTTAACACTCATGAACTTTCATTAAACTGCTTAGTGTTCTCCCCTGAAACCCAGTACAACAATACACAACAAACCTCAGGATTTCTGCTTGCCCACGGAAACACAATGTAATTCACTGATTTGATTTTAATTCACTCACAACACTTTAGACAACCACTGCCACTAGAAAAAGTACCTCCAGCATAAATGCCTTGTTGATAAGGGTTGAAAGGCCGAAAAGTTTTTCCCTGTAAATAAAATTAACTACAATATAAGGATGTACAACAGTTCTCTACCTAGGGTGACTGGAACGTTTCCTAGAGTGGTACTGGCCCCACAACTGCAGTGACGTTTTGCCCACTTGGCTGAGGCCTGTAGTTAGTGAGGAACACGCTCCTGTGGTAGGCTACAGCCAAACTGCACTTTGGGACTAAATCACATCTTTTACTTTTTGTCTGTAAAATGAATCAAAAGAAAATAACTGTTGGGCTGAAATAAGGCACAGTCGCCAGCCCCAGCGTGTTCACAAAGTAACATGAGACTGCTTAGTGAGAGATAAACAGGCACATATGTGGGATCTCCCACAGAACACTCAGAATCAGCAGCTGTACATGTCAGGCTGTGGCTCCCAGCAGATCTGTGCTCTTGTGGATCACCTGGCAACACAGACTTGATCCAGGCAAGGCAAGGGCACACGGCTGCATTTTGAGAAATCAGAGCAGACAACAGGCATTTTGTCTTGGATTTGTACGTTTAAGCCAGCTGCAGAAGGGCAGAAAATACCTAATGACTAACACGTGAACACCTTTTGCACAAAGCTGAACCGGTAGAGCGAGTCTCCAGTGGGCTAATGCCTGCCATGAGAGGTCACAACAGTTCTATCTGCAATCAGAGCCCTAATACTGAATTCTCAGCATTAACAGAGCTACACTTATGGTCTCACCCTAGAACCACACAATCAGTTAGGCTGGAAAACACTTTTGGGATTATCAACTCCAGCCTACCAACACCACCCTGTCAACCAGACCATGGCACTAAGTGCCACGGCCAGTCTTTCCTCAAATACCTCCAGGGACGGTGACTCCACCACCTTCCTGGACAGCCCATTCCAATGTCTAATTAACCTTTGTGAAGAAATTCTTCTTGACGTCCAACCTAAACCTTCCCTGATGCAGGTTAAGACCAAAAGGCTCTGGAGGCCTACCCTGCCTGTACCATGCCCTGGAAAGGCAAGGTGAGCATGCAAAAAAACAGAAGCATAAAAAATAAAGACAGGCTTTAAGTCTTATATAAAGGCTTCAAGCACACTAAACTACTTCTTTTTTTTCCTGACTTACAGTTTTAAAAGCTTGGGCAATGCCAGGCTTAACAATTTGTCACGCTGCAAAGAATAAGTAAATAAATAAGTAAATAGGTAAACAAGACAATCCAAGCTGGTTTGACACGTTCTGTCCCGATCAGCGCCCCACAACACGACCGCGGGGGGACCTCGGGCCCAGCCAATGCTGGGGGCATCTCCGGCTGGGCAGCCCCAGCCCCTCCGCCGGGCAGGGCCAGGAGCAGGGCGAGCCCCCGCCGCTCTGCCACCGGCCTCGGGCCCGGGCTGGGCCAGGGGCAGCGGCGGCCGCCGCGGCCTGGCCGAGGGCCCGGAACCGGGAGTCGCGGGGGGAGCCCGGCGCCCGCTCCGCGCTGCGGCTCACACCGGCCCCGTCGGCAGCGGCCCACCCAGGGCTCACCGTGCGCCCGCCAGGCCCCGGCCCCGGCCCCGACCCGGCCTTTCCCTACCCTTCGCCTCGCTGGCACGGGGAGCGAAAGCGAAAGCGGAGACGCCCCGGCCCCGCTGGTCCCCGCTCCCTCCGCCCCCGCCCGCTCCCTCCCGCTCCCTCCCGCTCCCTCACCCCCTCACCATGGGGCGGCCGTGTGACGGGAGCTGACCGCGGCCGGCGGCGGCCCCGGGACGCTGGGCGGGAGCCGGCGCTGGGCTCCCCCTCCGCCGCGGGGCGCGGCCCAGCCCCCGCCCGCCACACGCACACCCCCTCCGTCGCCCCCGGGCCATCCTCCACGTGCTTGTTTCCCTTCGGGAGCCGCCGGTCGGGGGCGGGAAGGGGACGGAGGGGAGGAGGAGGAAGAGAGGGAGGTGAGGAAGCTGTCCTGGTCACGCAGAGGGTATCGAGAGTCTGGGATCAGGGCTTATGGGGAGGGAAAAGTTAAATTTATTCTTCTAAAAGAGACCCAAAGATTCCCGACAAAATGTTAAGAGCTTTTCAAAGAATCATAAAGTGTTCTTAGCTAGAAGGGACCCACAAGGGTGATCGAGTCCAGCTCCCGGCCCTGCACAGGACCATGCCTAAGAGCACCCCATCTGCCCGAGAGCGATGTCCGGACTTTCCTGGAACTCTGTCAGCCGTGGTGCTGTGACCACTTCCCTAGGGAGCCTGTTCCGATGCCCAGCCACCTCTGCGTGAAGAACCTTTTCCTGATATCCTGCCTAAACCTCCCCTGACACAGCTTCAGGCCATTCCACTAATACGTTCTGAAAGTAAGTGTGACCTGTTTGTGCCTGACACATTGCCATTGGATCCTAGCCCGACACCACATCCCCCGGCTGGCAGCGTATCTGCCCCTATAGGCGTGCCCGCTTTTCTGGGACAGGTGGAGCAGAACCTCCGAGGGCAGCCTGGTACCACTTCTGATCAATTTATCACATCTCAGTCGATGTGTAAAACTGTCTGGCTACCTGGTAATATCTGTAGAGCAACTGTGTTACGTCAATATTGGACCATTTTTTAGCTAAACATGAATAAAACAAAGTTAAGAAAGATCTACAGAGTAACAAATATGAATGTATGCTGACTGTGATGTAAACAAGATTTATGTTATCTGTTCCTCTGTTGTACCATGCCTTTTTTGACCAGCTCCAATCTAATTTGCAGGAAGTTATTATGGTCCTGTAAGTTTTGTGGATATTGATGTGTCACAGAGGAAATAAACCTAAATTTGTTTCCTCAATGAAGGAATAGTAAGCAAAAAGCTCAGCTCTTACACATTCTTGTAGCAACAAACAGCCAGTCAGTGTGTATATATTAGCCATCCATTTTATGTAGACACAGTTCCAGACTGCTTGATAGGATTTTCAGAGGGCTAATGGAGAATAAATTTTAGATATAATTAAGCCTATTTAGGGGCTGAAAAATCAAAATGAACAGAATCCCATGGCTTCATTAGGTCTGTTGTTCACAGTACAGCTTCTGGAATGGCAATGGAATACTGGGGAATGCCAGGATACTAAAAAAAAAGTTTACATTGAACATATATTTTAAAGAGGTTAAGGAGGATGACACAGGCTAGCAGTTTCACAGTTTGACCCAGATTAGGAGCAGAATTGTGGAAGTGCTAACCTTGGATAGTCATTAAATGCCAATAATTAAATGCCAGTCAACATATTTTTATGAAAAATATTTGATTAAATGTGTTTGGATTTAACTTTGGTAGATAAAGGTGGTAATGATGAAGTAATAGCTTCCATCTGGTGTGAAGCAGTATGGTATTCTCATAAATACAATGAGGAGTGTAAATTCTATTGTAGTTCACAGAATCATAGAATTAGAGAATAGGTCAGATTGGGAGGGACCGTAGTGGGTCATCACATCAAACCTCCCTGCTCAGGCAGGGTTATCCTGCAGCACATGGCACAGGATTGCATCCAGATAGTTCTTGAGTATCTCCAGTGAGGGAGACTCCACAACATCTCTGGGCAACCTATTTCAGTGCTCGTTCAGTAGCACAGAAAAGAAGTTTTTCTTTGTGTTCAGGTGGCACTCCCTGTGCATCAGTTTCTTCCTGATGCCTCTTGTCCTGTTGCTTGGCACCACCAAGCAGAGCCAGGCTCCATCCCCTTGACACCCTCCCCGTGACACTTGCAGAAATTGATGAGGTCCCCTCGCAGTTGTCTCTTTTCAAGGCTGAACAGGCCCAGTTCCCGCAGCCTTTCCTCATAATAAGTGATAATAAGATCATAATTAGTGATTCAGGTGACAGTTCTTGAGACAAGTGATTCTAAGTGAAGATTTGTCACTAGATTGTCTTGGTGTTATTCTTGGCCTGATGCTATTATAAATCACTGACACAAAAATACCAAATGACTACTTTGCTCTTATAAATAGAGATAAGAGCAATTTGCTTAGATAAACTCCTTTGAATTGCTTTGTAAGCTCTTCTGCAAAAATACTCCTCTGAAGCCAGTCAAATTGGAGGCCACACATTCAAGATAAAGCCTTAAAGGCACACCTGGAATCTGGGAGAATGACTGGCATGAGACAGTGCTAAAGAGGACCTGGACGTAATCAGCTAAACATAAGGTCTCAGAACAAAGCTTTTGATAGCCAATACTCTGAAGAAAACCAGAGGAACATAAAATATAACTGGAATGCATATTCCGCCTTTTTATAGAACTGATGAAACCATTATTAAAAAAATGCATTCTGTTTGAGCATTAAAACTTCAAAGGGATGTTAAACACTGAAAAGAGTCCACAAGAAAGTTATGAAAGGTGTAGAAGATGTGCATTAACACTGTAGTTCAAGCATAAACAGCAGAAATGAATGTGGCCCAACTGCAAGGTTATACTCAGCCAATCCTTTCCTTACACTTGATGACTCCAGAAAAATAAACAAGAAGTCTGCTTGTATAGCAGCAAAAGAAGGAACAGGATCACAATATTTCCAAAAGGAAAGATATTTTTGTGTGTGTGAGTTCTAACAGGCAACATCTGAAGAACTCCTGTCACATTTCATTGTGAATATGACGTTCATGCCTGACTATCCAGTTCTACCAGGGCTAATGTGGTTTTCCAGACAACCCAGCAGTGACTTCAGAGAAGTCCAAATCTCCTCGAGCTAAAAATGACAATGCAAAATACTATGTCACTCATGTAAAGATCATCAAAGGAACAAGAGTTCCACCTTCAGGTCTGGGAAAATACTACCTCTGATGGCAAAAGATATCTCAGGAAAAAAAAAAAAAAAGTGTAGATGGAGCTCAACTTCCTGAATTACAGACAGACTCAGACTTTCATTGCAAGTCAGTGATCAATTCTGAGTTTCTCTTACATATCTGATGACTGTGTGCATCCCTAAGTAGTTATCAAACTGTTCTGTACCACCAGTAAATATGTAGGAGAAAATAATAGGGAATCCTAGAAAGGCACAGAACTTTGTAGTAAATCTGACTGAGGAAGAGCTTGCAGCATTTTCTATTTCTTTTTCCACATCAGATCATTCATAGTTTTCAGATACAGAGATTCAGAATAGGCAATTAATTTAACATCCTTAGCTCTATTCCCAGCAATCTTTCCTTACACACAGACTCTCAGATAACTCATGCTGGGGATATTTCAGTGGGTGTTGCTCAATAGACGCAGAACTTCCAAGATGCTTACATTATGTTCCCAAAGATGTATCTTTTTCCAGTAGAGCGTTTCAAAAGTCTGTTGCCTTTTTCAACATTATTCCTACAGATATACTCATTTCAGTGTCAAACGGCTTGTGCTGGCAAAAACCATTCATAAAGTTTCCACTGTGTCATGGAAAACAGCCCTTACTCTGTTACAGTGAACACTGCTCTCTCTCACAGTCTTTCAGGAGCATGACTTTCTTTGAAACAAGATCCCCTTTTAACATACATCCTTGGAAAAACAATCAAACTCTTTCCATAATTCTTGATTGAGGGATGTTCTCTGTGGAATATGTGGCAGTGTTAAAAAAAAAAAAAAAAAAGAGCATATTTTTGATGTAAGTAAAATACTGGGGGTTAATTTGGGGGTAAACTGTTTCCTCCTGCTGGCAAAAGTTATGCTATAGTTTTTGACACTTGCTAGAATTCTGATCCAAAGTTCTTTCTGTGTACTTTGTGGCAAAATCATCTCAGATTTGGTTGAGGATCATTTATATAGTACTACAAAAAGCAGGGCTCTCAAATGGGAGTGGAACGGAAGAGGTTTATCATACATTAACATATTTGCAGTAGCAGTAATGCTGCAAAGGGTGTAAAAGTAGGAGAGAGAGAAATTAGGGCAAAGCAGATTCTATTTTGATAGAAGGTTGCATTGGCTATTTGGGTCTTTTCCAGCATATTCACAGGTCTCACAGTGTGACCTTGATGCAGGAATGGTTTATAGTACCTGCCACAGATCTACCCCTGCAAGGCTCATACAGGAAAGCCTGTACAGAGAGGATGGTGGGTGCAGAGACTGTCTACAACGCCTGGTCTGCAGTAGGATCTCCCTTCAGACAATAGCAGGGTGAAACAAGCATCACTAGCTGGTGGGAGCTCGCGTTGCTGGCACTAAGGGAATGTGCACCTGTGGCACTTTGTCTGGGGTGCCTTAGCTATCCACTGCTGGCATAATCAAAGGAGGTAAAACATAAAAAAATGTGCTACCAGGGTTATGGCCATACCTGGGAACTTACCCATGACTAGAATTTCATTAAAATCCATGTTTGGTGTTTTCTTCCCAATGTATTTTTGTTCCCACTGAAGAGGATTTCTTCCACACAGAACTACTGGTCAGCTTTCAGCATGTGCTGTAGCAATGGTTTATGGGTACTCCCAGTTTTGTTAGGTCACCTAAGCACCTTTTTGTTTCAGAAAAAGGTTGAGCTCACTCAGCTGAAAAGCTTTCAGTGGGAATGTCTTTTGTTCACATTTGTCTCTTGTTATACTGGATTGTATTAGCATCATCTTAAGCTAAACCCTGACAAGTCAATGCAATTAAAAAAAAAAGAGTTTCCACACAAGGCAGTTTTACCAACTAAAGGAAGTTGGTCCACTTCCTTGCGGTTTTTATTCAACCTTAGAAATTCTCTGTCAAATCTTAGTACCAATCAAGACAATGGTAACATTTCCATAAAAATCAGTATGGTGAGGATTTAATTCTTTGTCAAGGTTCCAATGATTCCTGAGTCAAAAGAAAAAAAAAAGACTAACTATATTCAGGGATAAAAATTAGAAAACGGCAAATCAACTGAACAAACATTCATTCAGCCACCCAGTTCATCCATGATACTTATCTTTTCTAAAACCATTTAGCCAAGAAGGAAGGATTCAGGATGTCTTCTAACTGCAGAACCAGAGGTGTAATATCATCATCTTACATTCATAATCAATTTATATTAAAAGCTGTCTTTAATTTTTCTTGCTTAGTTAGGAATGTGCTTCTGATTCTGCTGCTTCTCTAACATGTGCTGATCATGAGTAACTGCCTGTTCAATAAAACCTTCAGGGAATTTGAGGTAAAACCCCTTAAAATTTAGAGTATTTACATTAATTTAGGGTCCTTTTCCACTGACTTGATGTTACATATTTACTTTTAAGATTTTTAGAGTTGTTTTTGCCTTCTTTCTTCTCCTTTATGGGATAACCAGAAAAGCATTGTTCAGCTCTGCCAAGAGGTTCCTTGTGCTGAGAGGTGAATAAACAAGGGGGCAGGGAACCTTTCACTACAGCAGGTTGCTTCGAGCTCCATCCAATATGGTCTTGAACACTTCCAGGGATGGGGCATCAACAACTTCTCTGGACAACCTGTTTGAGTGCCTCACAACCCTCACAGAAAATAATTTCTTCCTAATACCTAATCTAAATCAGCCATCCTACAGTTTAAGGCCATCGAATTGACATCATGTTGATGAGGAATTTACCTGTCAGTACAATGACCTATTAATCACACTGCTGATTCAAAGGCCTCGTGTGCCATATGTAGAGTCTTGGATCATCTCCAGCAGTGGCCACAAGTGCACGGTGAGCTCAGAATAAGAAAGCATATGTGCTAGTTCCTCCTCCATATTCTCCCAGCCTTCACCTTTTTTTGGGGGGGCTTTCTGAACCAGAATTGGTTTGGATTATCAGTAATCTCAGTGGATGTCTCTTTCAAATGTTCAGCCAATCTCCCCTAGAGAGTAAGGCTCTTTTGGGCGGAAAGATCCTTTGGCAAAGATTTTCACAGGTCTGCTGCTGTCTGCATAAAGAAGCTGATTCTTCTGACAGTTCATTGCTGTCCAACTTCCTCTTGCTACTCATTGCTCCAATGACCTCATTTCTGCTCTGCATTGCCTTTTCTTAGTCTCAACCAGTCTTTGTGGTCAATGTACTCAATAACTTTGATCATCCTTGTAGTTTTTCTCTGGGTGTTTTCCATTTCTGATTGGCTTTTTTTTTTTCTTTTCTTTTTAAAAAAAAATTTAATGAGGTGAAGAGACCAGAGCTGCACACAGTATTCATTTTATGAGCAAATACATATTTATGCAAGGTTATAATTAAATTTTCTACTTTGTTGCCTATTACTCTACTCACAATTCGTAGCATTTGATATGTCTGTCTCTTTTTTTTTTAAACCATCTCTGAGAAGTTTTACTGCAGGTCTTCATTCTAATCTCAGAGTGTTACTTTGAGTGATAATGGCCAACAAAATGGTTGGCTCCTTACCTTAGGAATGGGCCACAGAGTTGCACTGAAAATTATTGAAGGCAACATAATGAATAAAGCAATTGTACAGAGGAATACTTCCGCTCACAAGAAAGTCAGGCTGACTCAGAAGTGAAGAGAAGGAATGGCTGAGGTATAGTTCAAAATCTATTGCTAGAAAGTATCTGTCATTTCTAATACATGGCAAGTAGCATACAATTTTAAATGTAACTGAGATATTATCTTAGCAAGATAAAAATATGTCATAAAATATACTTTCTCAAATGAGAAACTTCTTTGGCCCGGTGCTGCTTTGATTATTTCTGTCTTACACATCTTCCAGAATCATCAAATTCTTTGCAACAAAGGAACCCCTCATGACCTGGATCTTTACAGTGATGCTTGCTGGTATTATCTTGAAAAGTTTAATTTGCGTGTAGCAGAAGTCAGACCCTTTTCTCTGAAAGACACAAAATTAGAAGGTAGTCACGATTAGCTCCTTCACTGTCTCCTGCTTCCTCATAGGTCATAGATGTATCTAAGCCATGAAGGGGGATGATGGCATAAGACAAATGGCTTAAGTTCACATTTCAAACTTGTTTCTTTCTCCCCTGATAGACTGTTTTAGCGCAGAGGTGCTCATCAACACTTATTGAAAAAGAAAATCAAAGATCTAGCATCAAAGATACAAAGCTGAAGGGTATCAACTCAGTTGTGAAATCAGGTAGATCTTTTCATTACTTCATATTATTCAGTGCCAGATATACACTAAAACTGTGAAGTGCTCAACCTCTGTAACAGTAGAGACTGAAGACACTGCATAAACAGATATGCAAAGAGACTTGATTCCATAGTAATAATTCTTTTTATAAATAATCTTTGAATCTTATTCTATTTTTCCTTTAGTATAGGCAGTAAGAGTATGAAGTCCTGAAGTTGTCTTGTAGAGACAAACCTACTTTAAAGTTTTGTCTCAGAGAAAGAGAGCCTCTGAAGCCTATTTTACTTTAAAATGTGGTTGAAAATTTGGTTTTCTTGATAAGTACTTTGGGATACATGTTCAGCTAACTATGTGGAAAATTAGCAGTGCAAGTCCTATTAATGCTAAAGCTACTACTAATTCCCTGCACATCATACTGAATATTTACATCTTTGTTTAGTATTTAGATGAGCCGTGATAATATTGCTTTCTCCCTGCTGCAGTTTTCTGTAATACTAAAGGGGAGAACATAAACATGTAATAAAGACCATTTTTAGTTAAATATCTTCAGTTCTATTTAAAAGATAGTATAATTACAGTTCGAATTAAACACTAAATTGTGACTAAAATGGCTATTAAACACTAAATTGTGACTAAAATATCTTGGAAATAGTAGATTGGATTAAAGTTCTGTGGGCACTGTGAATGCAGATTATTTCTTTGTGTGCAAAAGCTCTGAATTTCAAAGAAGCTTAAGAGGGGCATTAGCTTAATGCTGGAGTGGTACAGAGAGTGAGTTATATAGCAGTTTTATATCTGGTGGCAAATACTGTCCACAGGATGGACTTCAATGATTTATGATTGGTTGTTTTCTAGATCAGCTGCAGACAAGTAAAACACCAGGAAAACAAAAGAACCCTAATTGTTGTGTGACTGTGTTGGCAATATTGCACATTGATTGCACAGTTTGAGGAACATGATTGGATCTTATTTTCAGTCTATCTGACTGCTTCCTGCTGAGGGTCATGTCTGAGCTGGACAGCAGTCCCAAAGTGAACAGTATGGAGGTGATCAACACAAAATAGCTTTTATGAGTCTCAAGCTTCAAAATAAACCAAGACAACGCTTCTATTGAGCCAAGTGCCAAGTGCTATCTTTCTTTTGCAGGTAGTTTCTTGGGTTTCTTAGTTGGTCCTCTGAATTGTAATTTTTAATGTGACTCTAATTAGGATTTTATTGTGAGTTTTACTGCTCCACTGATATACATATTACTGACTTGTCCAGTGTCTTGCTATGTCTACAACAGAACTATGGCCCAACAGAAATAGTTGTTATCATTTTCCCAAGCAATGCACCAAAAATTTGGAGGGAGAGAGGATCCAGTACCTCAGGAGATCATCACTATTATTCTTCTTGATTTCCCTTGTGAAAAATAATCAGGTTGTCTTCACTAGTCCCCTTTACTCCTCAGCATCAGGCCTTAGAAGCAAATGCCAACACTTTTACTTTTAGTATTGGAAAATTTAGAGGTAAGATCAGGACAAACTTGATGTGGAGTGTGTCTAGGTATGAGGGTGCAAGAAGCAGGCCAGAAGTGATGCAGTTCTTGGATGAGAGCAGAAGACACCTGATCTGCATGGCAAAAGGACTACAGTGAAGGTAGGAATTAGTTCAGATTCAATTTGTTTGTCTGGGAACTCTAAAAGACATATGGGAGGAAAGTACTCAAAGAACCAAGCTAGAGTGAGCATTAAAATTTTGCATTGGTGGGTTTTTAAACTAATGTTGTGTGGGTTAAACTTCTGGTTTGGGGTTCTGACTCAGGGCTTTGTCAAATTAGAGTTTGGCTCTCCTAAATATGATTCTTAGCTCTTTAGTGAATCAGATGAAAGTTTGCCAGGAATTTGAAAGTGCTTTGTGATTCTCAAGATTGTTTCAGGACCGATCGCTAAAGAAATTTCCTGGGACTAGTTGAACCTCAGTCTTAGTGTTCAGGTTAATGGACTCACAGCAGAACTTGATGTTCAGATGCAATAAACAAGATTCCTGTAGACTGCTTTAGGCTCCAATTACTCTGTAAGATTTATGTTAACACATGCATTTCTGCCATTCCAGGAGTACCTTCAAAATACATTTCAGGAGAATAAGTTAGTCTTTCATGAACTCCCTCACTGTAGCCCTCTTTCCTCTATGACTTTCCTTCCAGGATTGCAAGCATGGAGCATGAAAAGCTGTCCCACCAGCTGATGCTCTTCATGCTACCCCCAGCTCTCTACCAGTGGTGGCTCCTAGGAAAAAGGCTGTGTGCAGATACAAGTGGAGGAGCAGTGAAGTGACTTGTGTTTCCTGTGGAAGTCTGTCTTCACAGGTAGTTCTGCAAAGAAAGAACATAAGTGGGATGGTAGTTTGGCTCTGCATCCTTTGGATAAGGAAGGAGGTTTTCAGGGAGCAGTAGGATGAGCTTGCTGATTGGAATGCTGGGATCTGCCATCTTCCAGCCCACACCCTACATGTGTTTCTTGTTATTAATAGCCTTGTTCTTTACATTGCCACCCTCAGAGTACTCTGCCACTAGTCTTTTCTCTCTGTCCTTCTTGTTCCTTCTCCAGCTCTGTTACCCTATGGATGACTCATCCCAAAAGCTTTTCCTTCTTTCCTGCTGTCCCAATGCCCCAGGTCTATACTGCACTACAGCAGACCTGGAAGCACTACAGCAGTGCTAAAAGCATTCATTACAATGCATAACAAGGACAGTACTGTAAGGACAGGAAGAGGTGTCAAAGATACACTTTCACCACCACCCTTAGCAGGGTGGAGTCTTCAGTAGTTTTGTTCTATCCACTCATTGCTGAAGCAACTTCCAAAGACCAGGCAAGCTGCAAGATATAGTAACATTTCGGAAGAAAATTGTATGAAAAGTTAAAATTTTATTGTCAAATATTAGATTGATGTAATTATAGAAATGTATTTATTTTATCCATTTGTTTTAATTTTTTGTGGGTTTGTATGTTAAAAAACAAACTGGAAACAATAGAAAATCAAACTATATAAAACAGTTTGACTCTTGAACAAAATGTATCAATTAATTAGCATGAGACATGAAGAATGCAGATGTTATGCTTTAATACTCATATTTTTTAATTTAAATTTCCCACATAATGGTCACATTTTATCACAGTGAGTGGGAATCTTGCAATTAATTTTAGTCACTAGTATTTGACTCATTTAAGAAGCAAAAATATCCTATTCCAGTGCTGACATATTGGAACTCAAGCAAAATCTCTTATCATGATTATACAGCATAGATGTGTACTTTAGAATTTAGGTTGGGTTGTTTTTTTGTTTTTGTTTTTTTTTTGTTGTTTTGTTTTGTTTTGTTTTGTTTTGTTTTGTTTTTTTTTGCTTCACTCTGCAGGTGGGACTGTCGTTTTTGTAGTGTTTTTTCCCTAGATTGATGTCCAGTCTCTCAGC
This sequence comes from Vidua macroura, assembly GCF_024509145.1. Lineage (NCBI taxonomy): Eukaryota > Metazoa > Chordata > Aves > Passeriformes > Viduidae > Vidua > Vidua macroura. The sequence continues at coordinate 93,734,140 of NC_071571.1, forward strand.
AACCCTTCAATAGACATTTTCTGCTAAGGCCAAGTGTTATTTATCACTAAGTGCATGTGGATACAAACTGAATCATCAAATAAAGACTTTAAAAAGCAAGAGAAAGAGAGAGACAAAATAAAGGTGGTTACTCTGTACAAGACAATTAACACTGGGACCTTTACCAAATGGGGAAATGGTAATTCCTAGAAGATGAGTTGGATATTCATGGACACAATCAGATTAGCTGCTGTTACAGGAAAGCTTTTGTAGTTTTTCACTGCCTGCTACTTCATTTAATCATTTGCAGCAATGAGGAGTGACAGTAAAGGCACATACAGGAAAATCAATGTGATAATGTGTATATATGTATTGCATGGCACCCGTGAATACACCAGAGGTTATCCACCATCTACTGCTACACTTCTGCCTTATGAGAGAAAATGGAAGCAGACTCTGAATAAAAAGAACAGTGGGAATCAATCAATATCCTGCCAATGTGCAGACATCTCTATTGAGATGCTCTCAGTCTTTAGCAAAATTACTATATATTGTCCAAGATCTGTGATCTGTGTTTGGCAGAGATGGCTGATGAACCCTCAGGTAGTGTGCTGATATTTTTATAACAAATTTTATTTTTTTTTTCTCACGTAGGCATTGTTGCTATGGTTTGTGACCCAGCTCCATCTTAGCTACACTGAAGGTTTTGAGAGACTGGGCAGTTGTTGGAAACATTGACTGAAAAGTGACTAGAAAGAAGGGGAATTTTATCACCTAATACTGAAATTGCCCTGACACGTCTTGTGTGTAGAATTTTTACTGCGGACTTCCGGGCTGCGAACCTAAATAGCACAGCTCAAACGTTCAGCTCAGAGGGGGAGTTTTGATGACAAACTGAGAATGCAAAGTCGGGGAGAAATATAGACCAAAAGATGGATCACCCAGACAAAAGCAAGAAGCTGAGGCCAATGAGAGTACCAAGGGAAAGAAGAAAAGAGTGAAACCAGATTTCTGGATGTAAATCTGATTGTAGTGCAATCCCCATCATCCCAGGCTATAAGGTAACACACTTGGAGCATTTTTTGGGTCAAAAATTGCTCCTATTTAAAAAAAAAAAAAAAAAAAAAAGATTTTTAAAAGAAGCAGATGCTTCGAAAAGAGAGGCCAAGTGAGGGGTGCAGCAGGGATGTGGGTGGCCCTGGTGCAGCAGGACATGTGAGGGCAGGTGTCCTGAGGTGCAGGACCTCAGGGCTGTGCCACCTGAATTCCAGCAGCAGAGCAGGGTTCAACTTCAGCCTTTACTTTGATGAAAGCATTGGTAGGGCTTTCACTTTTCCCTGTTTGTCCTGAAACATGGAAAGGATTTTCTTCTTTAAAACCTACACTTTTCCATTGTATTTGGTTGAGCCCACCCAGTGGGGCCTAAGGGACAAATCATAGTATAAGATTTGTTTGCCTAGAAAACCTGGCTAGAAGGGGCATTGAATAATATTATAGATGTCCATGGCACAGGTGGCTGAAGTAGAACAATTTGAAGAGAAAAATATGTTCTTGGGCTTAAACAAGATGGATTCCTGTGGTGAAAAAGCATATTTTCATGTAATTGTGGACTATGTCATAATGCTTATACAGGAACGGGGAGAAAAAAGTTTCTTCAGGCACAGAAGATTCTTCTTCATTCTTATTTCCTAACTTCTAAATGCTTGACTACAGCTACATAACTTTTTAAACAATTTTTTTCTGAGTGTGTGAAATACATGTATAGAGTACAGCAACTGTTCAAGTGTGAATTTATTTTTAAATAGACTTGACTCCTTGTATTAGTGTAGGTGCTATGGAAGTAGAAACATTTCTATATTATCACCATTTATCTTTTGAAAAAGAGATATATATTTTTACCTTGGCAATTCTGGTAGCAAGGTGGAGGCAGTTTTACAATAATCTGAATATATTTAATGTGTGCAGTTCATTTTTGTACCTAATGAATAACTGTGTGCCCGAGTGGGTGGATAGAAAATAAGAAGCTTTTGGATGAGATAGAGAAGGTGAAACATGTTACGTTTATACACGTAACGTAGATATTTCAGTACATTTGATAAAGTCACCGCTAAATACCATTTTTAATGCATGTGATGGCAATCAGTTTCCTTTGAAAACCATTATTCCAGTGGGGAGTGGGGGGGGGAAGAAATGTCTGTACCTTTCCGAAATGAATACAAGTGTTTCATTTAATTAAAGCAGAAATCACATAATTTTGCAGTCTGATTTCTCCTATGGCCCCTGCAGTGCTGCGGGAGGCAATGGAACAGAAGCTGGCACAGGCTGAAAGGACTGCCAGCAGAGTGGGTGCTTGCTGCCAGGGTGGCACTCAGCTGCTCCTGCACCCTCTGGGGTCCAGCACCTTTGCTCTGCAGCTGCCCTGTGCACTATGAAGGACAGGCTACCAAATGCTTTGCTCACACACATTTGGTGATTAACAGTGAAAGGATGACTGGGAACACTGAGGCAAATTAAGAAGCACGTTATCAAGAGAGTGCTGTGGAAATGGTCCAACAGTCTGCACCAGGGAGGCTCAGGCACAGAACAGAAGGAGACCTGCACAGATATCTGAGGTTGCACATAGGAGACTTCTGCCCCATTCCCGTGCAAAAGGATGGACAGTCCAAAAGCACCCGTCAGTCCTGCTGGCTGGGAGGTCTCAGCTCAGTACAGGCAACTGCTGTCCCTGTTGCCCAGCTAACCAGCAATGACAACTAAGCAGCTAAGCAGCTGGAGTTTGGGGAACAAGATGCTCCCTAGTTACTCACAAGTCATCTTTTGGGAGGACCACAGAGCTTTACTTTGTTCAAGCAGCCCCATTCGTAACCTGGTCTGATGAAACTCTCTGTGTTCTTTAGCACTTCCTTGGTAGAACCAGCAAAAATGGCTCCTTTATCTGTAAGGGACATTATGTGTTGATATAGAAAAAGTAAGCATCCTTTGGGAATTACCTGTGGTGGCTGCTGTTCCATTATTTTCTCTAGCCCTTCCTTCGGCAACAAAAGGGGTCCTTCATTTGTCAGGAATGTTTTAGGTTGATATAGATTATCTGGAAGAAAAAGAAACATCACATACAACAATAAGGGTGGCATTGATTAAGCTGTGCTTTTTTTTTTTCACCTGTGTGATTTTGATATAAAATATGAAACATGATTCCAGTAAACCATTTCTGAAAGACCCTGTGGCCTCAGAGCTTAGTCTTTCTGTGTGCTGTACCTTTTAGAGCAATTTCATCTAGTCTTTGTATCAGTTTCCACTGAATGTCTTAGAAATGTTAAAATAATTTAATTCAGCATTATTTGATTGCTGCATATCAATACAGAAAACAGTGCATTACAACATTCTCATCCTTTGTGCAAAAAACCCCAGCATTATTAATGAGAAAGGAAAAAAGGAAGTATGACAATAAATTCAAGAGGCTGTTCATTTAAACAGCTTCTAAATTAAACATTTGCACTTTGTGAATAAATCTACATCCTGATGCCTGATATCTGGAGCAAATCTTGACACACCTTCATGCTTGGGAGATAGATCCAGTTTTAAGGGTAAATCTGCCACCTTCCACACATTTGGCTCTTAGTACTCTCTTCTAAACATGATTACATCATAAATTCTGTGCTCAGTAGTTCATGTTTCAGGAATGAATGAATCTTGGGAAGGAGACACAGCAGAGGGAAAACAGATATGCTATTTCTTGTCTTCCAGGTCCCGTGTGAGCTATTAAAAAGCAACCTTAAGAAAGAATGCCGATATCCACGTATAGCCCCCTTACCAAAATAAGCTTTCTTCAGAATACACATACACCATTAAAATTCAGAAATAATTTCAATATATTGAAATATTAATTTGAAATCCATTGTCCTAGGATAGTATAACAGAGGGTGAGGCATCAGAATGGGAGAAGAAGTACCAGGGGAAAAAGTGCATAACAGAGATGGATTGCTCGATTGAAGACTTGCCCATTTTCCTGGTGGTTTGGAAGACACCCTCTCCCATGGAATAGATGCCTTGGCCACAGTAAGGGCTGCTGCCCAAGCTCAATATACCCATGCAAAACAGCTAAATCCCAGCCTCAGAGGGTACCAGCAATTTTTAACCAGAGCTAGATTTAGTATTTTCAAGTCTTCAGTTAATTTCTCTTTTATCTCAGACAGGGCTGTGGTCAAGCCATTGTGTGGAAAACATTACTTAAGGTTTAAGGAAGGACTGGTAAACTAATGTTTGTAGAGGAGTGATTCTAAATTTTGAGATTTAGAAAGGAGAAGGAGAAAGAAGCTCTTTAGATCATCCTTGCTTCCCCTGACTAGTAACCAATTACCACCCCTTTGAAACATGTTTTATGTTTTCAAAGTTGACTCTGGAAAAAGAAAATAGAGACAGAATTTTCATTTCAAAATGACATATCCCCAAAATCGATGGTATTTAGGGTGAAAAGGTAGCGCTTGAAATAAATTGCAAGTGTGATGCATATCAGGGTAAACCTCAGAATTTTCCCAGATATTCTGAAAAGTCTGGAAAAAGAGATGGGTGCCTGGGGCCTTGCTTAGGCATCTGTTTGCCATATGTTTTCACTAAGGAAATGAAATAAAATGTCAGAAAATCTGTAAGAGGTAAAATGTAGGAGGCAACAAGCTAAAAATAGCAAGGCTTACATGGAGACTGGACAGCTGGGTCTTCATGGGCTCAAAATGGAGTACAGCTAATGCAGTTTCTACCAAGTGCTTCTGAAGCACAGTGGTGCTGGTCCTCACAGGAGCCATAGCTGATCCATGGATCTCCCCCAGTCCCTGAACAGGGAGGAAGACTGGATTGATTGCCACAGTTAGAACAGCAAGTTAAAAAGTTACGCATGTCCGAGGTGTAGGTGTCAGATGTGAAGGGAAATTTGTCATGACACGGGGTGCAGGCTATCGTGACATCACCCCAGGGGAGAGAAATGTCAGTGTGTACTAATTGGTACAGACCACTAGCAGTGAAATAAAGCAAAATGTTGAGGGCTCAACTAGATGGGAAACCACTGGAAAGACAAAGGAGCACAGGGAAAAATTGCTGAAGAGAACCTTATGGAAAAAAATAGAAGAGAAAACTTGGAGCAACAAGTGGGAAACAGCACAGAAATAGGAACATAAATATGTACAGTATGTACAGTAAGATGCATAACTGTATACAAAAGCTGTACACAAAGCCCATTAAAAGCTATTAAAAGCTAATATACCTGTGTCCTTCAGAAAACAGGCAATCCATAATATTTTATTGCTATTGCGGCTATCAACGTTATTCCTCAACTCTAGATTTGGAGCTGGTGAAACTCAAATAGCTCTGTCAAAACTAATAGAGACAGCAGCTTGCACTAGCAGGAAAATCGGGTCTTGTCTGTTTGCATGGAACCTTTGTTAAGGTGGTGTGTGATGAGATTGCCGTGCTGTTTGCTAAAAATAGAGTAACTGGCTGTGTCAGTGATGCAGTGTCAGCATGGATGTTACTAGGACTGGATGGACCATTTAGTCTTTTTGTTGTTATTCACAAATCATTCACTAACTGATCCTCATTCCTGAGGATAGATTCATTTTTCAAAGATCTCACCTGAAGATTTAGAAGGAAAATATTGTCAGTGCTTGTGAGTTGTTAACTGTGACTGGTTGCTGCTTGTGATGCATAATTTGTCACTTCAATTGCATTGAAGTTTTTATGCTCTATGATGGGACACATGACTTATTATGCAAATTTAATCAGTGGAAACTGTAGCAATGACAAAATAATTCACTAATAGATGGATAGAAACCAATTCCTGAGTTACAGCCTTTTAGTTCCATATAATGTGATGTTTAAAATCCATGGGTAAATGATGTAAAGTACAGGCGTGTGAATATACTGTATGAGGACAGTTGTCATTGTCAACCAGAGCAGTAGCTGTGGAAAAAAATAAAGTTGTGAAAGATAAAACAAAGAAGGTTTGTTTTAAAAGACCTGCATTCCATGTAATCATAGTTATTATTGTTAAATGCACCAAGTGTTCAGTTCTATGCTGTGGGCTTCTAAATGAAACTTCTCATTATGTGTCCAGGTTCAGCATCTGAAAAACACGTCTATATTTTCCTTTATTATCTCTGCTCTTTTAAAATATTTAGAATACACTGGCAATTCAGAGATCTTTGAGGTTTTTCCTGTTTTCCATGCTGTGTTTCCCTCTAAGCTGCTTTATTTGTACATCTGTAATTGCAGCTGAATCTGCATCATATTTTTATTCATTCTAGATGCCAGGTTTCTGGACCATCTACAGTGTTTTATTGGGCAGATTTATCCTCCTGCTTCCTTCTGAAATGAGAAGAGAAATAGTGATGAACACATCTGTCTTTTCTGAGCCTGTGTTCAAAATTGTAATACCTGTTTCTAGCAATGGACCAATATTTGGTGCAGAAATTTTTTACTCTGCATGTTCCTTCTAACTGTGTTGCCCATTGATCTTTTCTGATGTATCTGTTTTTAGCAGGGTACATTTTTTAAATTTGCAATTTACTGCTATTATCCTTTTTCTCCATTCTGTATATCTTTATTGCTAATATTTGACTAGAACTTTTACATCTTCTATATTTCACAATTTTTTTCCTCCCCAGCATGAATTCTTTTCTACTTGCAAATTTACATCTTTTTTTTTTAATACCCAGTAGAATGTTCTTGAACATTTTCCAGTTCCTATTAATATTTCCCACATTAAATTGATGTTGTTAGCATATTAAAGCAACAGGGTTTCTTAAGCTTGGACAAATTGTCCCTTTCTGTTTCTGAGTGATATCTCATTCAAAGTGCATGAAGCAGATGAGAGAGGGTTGTGATTACAGGTAACCAAATAGGCAGGTCTTTACCATCCTAAAGTGTCTGTACTGGCTGCAAAATGCCTGTGAAGGCAATGGTCCAGTGGGATGCAGGAAAAATACAGAACTTCACTAGTATAGATATGTAGTTTATAAAGAAATAAATATATGTATGTAGTTTATACATAAATATGTGTATATTGGGGGTACATGCTCAAAATATTTTAGTGATCGGGACTCACCAAAAAAAAAAAAAAAAAAAGTCTAAACTTTTGTTTAGACCAGTGCTTGATGAGTAAGTACACTGTTAGGTTTTCAGTGATCCTAAAGTCATGATCAGCCATCACAGCCCATTTATGGTTTGTCCTGGCCACTGTCAGGATACTGAGCTAGATGGACCTTCCTGTGGAACTAACACAACTCCTTAGGTAGTCTTAATCCATAAAATTAAAATCTTCTGCAATTGTGGACCATCTGCAGCTTTCTGACAATATATGGGTCTTGATTTAAACTTTTTTTTCTCCCTCTTCCCTCCCTACTGAATTATTATATTTTAAATGGTCCAGTCATAAATCACCCATCTAATAGTCAGTATTGAAAACAAACCTGTTATATGATATTCTTTTTTACAACCTAGTCTGATTGTAATAAATATACAGACAGTTACAGTAACATCCTTTACTTTATATGTTATGACATGCAGGTTTCTGTAACTGGTTTGGGCTCCACTGACTTGATGGTGACAGCTCATCACAGTACAGGGGGAGACTACAATTTGAGATTCAGATCAGTAGTCCACTTCCAAACAGTTCCTCTGGTCTAGAAATCTATAGGTTTAAAACCAATATGGAGCCAATAACTAGACTCTTATTTTAGGGCAGACTGTTAGAAATGCTCTCCATTGCAGCTTCATGTCTGTCTCTCTCTCTAAGTGCAGAAAACACAGTAATTTTGGGAGGATTTTCTTTTTAGGCCATCTTAGCATTCCTTCTAGCCCTGCAAACCTGATGGGGTTTTGCAGTCCTGGCTGAGTCTGATCGAAGCTGACATCTGTGGGCTTCTGTGAAGAATGTGGGAAGAACGTACTAAATATGTCAAGTTAGAGTCTCCCCAAGCAATTTGACGATTGCTAGTCCGAAAGCACCGCTTTGGGAAAGTATGCTGACTCATGGCATGAGAGGGGAAGGTTTTATTTTTTAAAGCAATGGGCTAGTATGGTAGGATCTGGATTAACTTTGTAACTTTCCCAAAGTTGCCACACGACAGAACCAATCTCTAAATGCCTCTGTCCATAAAAGTTCTCTCCATTCAGCAACTATAATATTTTTTTCCTCTGTCTCTTTTCCTTTATTGTAAATATCTTTGGACCTGGAGGTGTCTGTGGATGTCTCCAATTATGTAAGTGAAGAGAACTTGGCACAATGGGCCCCTTATTTCAACTGGGAGTTCTGCGGGCTACTCCTGTGCAAATAATATATGTCAGTAAGATTCCAAAAAGTACCCATGGCTATTCTTAGTTCTATTTGATGCTATGGGTATGCAGCAGATGTAAAAATTTGGCCAAAGTATCCTGACAGCAAATGTGTAAATAAGTGTGTATTAATACCATTGCAGACCTGTAAGGAAAGAACAGGAATCACAGAACCACAAAATGTCTTGGAATTGGATGGGACCTTTAAAGATCATCTAGTTCCATATCCCTGTAATGGGCAGGAACGCCTTCCACTAGACCAGGTTGCTCAAAGTCACATCCAGCCAGGCCTTGAACACTTTGAAGGATGGGAAGTGGTCTTTCTTGTAAGCCTTCTTTCTACATTGAAAGCTTGCAGTCAGATCTCTGTGGAGCCTGCTCTTCTCCAGGCTGAACAACCCCAGCTCTCTCAGCCTCTCTTCATAGGAGAGGTGCTCCATCCCTTTGATCATTTCCATGGCTCTCCTCTAAACCCTCTCCTACAGGTCCATGTTCTTCTTACACCAGGGACTGGACAATAACTTGACAGGAGGAGCACAGACAAGACCCCAACCTGGGAACATCAGGTTAGTTTTAAGCCAGATGAGTTTTTTGCTGTTTCTCCTCCCATTCACCTGATCCCTGCCCTAGCCCAAGGAAGGGAAGGCACTGCAGAGGGAAGAAGTGAGTGTGGTGTGTTGGTGTCCCTGCTGCTGACAGTTGTTCTGCCGTGTGCTGGTCACATCTGCAATGCTGCAGCCCAAATCATGCAGTAACCCAGACAGAACCAGGCCTTTACTTGAGCTGCAAGAGTAACGCAGTATGGAAAAGTGGAGAGTGCTAACACCAAATTGTATTTTCCACCATATTTATTACATTTTGGGGATTTTTCCTGCCCCTGAGAGTCCAGTTGCATGATTCTGAAGCCTTTTAATGTTGTGTTAACAACTCCATCTCATGGGATGAGAGGCTGATTTGGAGGCCTGGAGTAAAACAAGATTTTTTTTTAAAGTTTCATGTTTCATAAGAGAATTTAAAGATTTCAGCTAAGTTCATAATATATTTTTTTAATATATTATCTATATTTATCTAAATTTTTAGTTTCTCAGGTTCAGCCATCCTTGTTAACTTACCTTGAAAATCTTCCACTGAAAGCTATAACTTAGGTCCAAAGTGGGTGTAGTTCTGCAGCTGAATGTGTGATGGATCCTGCTTCTCTTTCCAAAAGACTGAAATGTGCCAGCTTGCCCAGTGGATGGAAATACTTTCCACTGTGCTTTCCTCAAGAGATCAGTTTAAAACAGAGCGTTGTTGCTCCTGTAAAATTTGAACCCAGAGCCCTCCAGCTTTGGCATTTTATTTTCATGATTTAAATTTGTTCCCCAACTCCTTAATTTCAAAGGGGCAGCAGTCTAACAGAGTTTCCTTTACCAATCAGACAAAAAGCAGATGTTCATGCTGAATATTGCACAGTTCTGTACAGCAGGCAGGAAACTTCATGTAATAAAATTACTCAGTGTGGAAATTCTTGACTGTGGCCCAGTTCACAAAGCTTGCAAAAAGCCCTGTCATGAATTTGGCCATGCCTTTTGAAATTAAGGATAGGGGGAACAAAGTTAAGTTATGAAAATAAGGTCCCAAAGGCTGAAGGGGTCTGGGTTCAAATTTCTCAAAAGCATTAGGACTAGGTTTTAAAACTGATCTTTGCAGTGAACTGCAGCAGGAGGCATTGTCAAAAACTGGGCACGTTGGCACAGTCTAGTCTTTCCTCAAAAAACAGGGAGGCAAACATAAACTTCTGAGGCAGCAGGCTTTTTTTCAGTTAAAAGCTTTCTTTAAATGTCAGTGTCAGCATTTTCAATGTCTGTGGAAATAGACAGCTTCTTCCAATGTTCATTCTTGACTTGAATGTCCAATTTTTTTTAACACATCATACTGTTTATTTCAATAAGATCTCCTTAAAAAGTATAGTAACTCTTCCCTGATTTCAACTATAATCTCCTAAAGAGATTCAGTGATTTACCATCGAGACCAACTCTCAATTCCTTCATAGCTTATGAGACATTTTTCCAAAATTTAAAAGTTTTTTACCACCCCATCACATAGGGAAAGAAGATGGTGATCAGACTAAGATTTTATTCTTCAAATACCTATTTTCCGTTAATAATGCACAAAATCCTTTCTGTATTAGAAACAAATTATATGATTTCATCTGTAACAAAGACAATTCAGGTGGTTGCATTATTTTTCTCTTTCTATCTAGTAATTTGTAGTGTCTTGGAGTATAAATATACTCTAACCAATTTGATTTATCATATTCCTTTCCAAATTAGATTTTCTCTCCTTGGTTTTGTTTGGATGTCTTTTTTTTTGGGGAAGACAGTTTGACAACCAGCTGGGACTTGTTCTCAAGTGAGCTCCAGAATGGGAATCTTTTACTTTGAATGGTAGAGACTTCTCTTTCTTAACCTGAGCACGCACAATGAAATGAAACCTCCCCTCTTGCTGGTGATGCCATCACAAATTTACCTTCTTCCTTTGTTAACAAATGAATACATTTTGCTTTTTGAGAGGCTCAAAAGTCCACTACCAACACAGGGCTTGATAAGACTTTTGAGATAAGACTTTTGGGCGCTAACTCAATTGAATGACCGTAATACATGATTAGTCATAGAGCCAAAGAATGGTTGGGGTTGGAAGGGACCTTAAAGATGATCCAGTTCAAAATCCCCTGCAATGGGCAGAGACACCTTCCACTAGACCAAATTGCTCAAAGCCCCATCCAGCCTGGCCTTGAACAGCTCCAGGGATGGGGCATCCACAACTTCTCTGGACAACCTGTTCTAGTGTCACACAAACTTCAGAATAAGGAATTTCTTCCTAATGTCTAATATAAAATTATCCTCTGTCAGTTTAAAACCATTGTCCCTTGCCCTACCAGTCACTCCCTGATAAGAAATTGCTCCCCCTCTTTCCTCTAGGCCTCTCTAAAGTACTGGAAGGCCAAAACAAAGTCTCCTGAGGCCTTCTCTCTTCCATGTGAACAACCCCAATTCTCTCAGCCAGTACTCACGGGGAAGAGTTCCAGCCCCTGGTCATCTTTCTGGGCCTCTTCTGGCTCTTCACTTGAGCAGGGCCATGTCCTTCTTATACTGGGGGCTCTAGCCTGAACATAATATTCCAGATGGGGTCTCACTAGAGAGGAATGGAAGATCACCTCTCTTAACCTGCTGGCCATTCTTATTTTGATGCATCCCAGAGTACAATTATCTTCCTGGGCTGTAAGCCCATTTTGCATTCACACTGAATATGAAACTCATATTCTGTTTCTCATGCACCAGTCCTGCTGGGTCCTTCTCCACAGGGCTGCTCTCAGCTGGCTGATGACCCAGCCTGTACTCGTGTTTGGGATTAACCCATGCACAAGAGTGTCCACTTGGCCTTGTTAAACTTCATGAGGCTCGTGTGAGCACAGCTCTCTATATTATTGCATAATAAATTAAGTGTCCATAAATGCTTTTGATATGCTTGAATTAAAATATTTGATATGATCTTTTGGATGTTCACAGAACATAGGCTTCTGTGAACAGAAGGCCTGTAGTCCGCCTTGAGCAAGATTTAGCATCTACCTTTAAAAGTAGCTTGGAAGATACAGCTAAGCCTCCATTCCTTTCCTTACTACTTAGAAGCCAGCTGGTTGTACTGAAACTTGGACTAATTTGAAGTGGAAGAAATGGAGCTTAACACAAATGCAGGTAGGACTGCAGTTGCTTCTTAACTGAGTGTGTGAGAATGTGTAAGAAAGGTGGCTGCAAATCAGAGGAGGTATTAACTGAATCCTGAGGTCATGTGGGAAAAAACCTGTACACAGACTGAAGAAGTCAATCGTTAAAGTAAGGTATAATGAGAAATGGATAAAAGAGGGAAAATTATATGGGACCGTACTGAAAACATTCCAAGTTGCCAACCCTAATTAGTGTTTGTGAAATCCCTAACTGTTGCCATGGCAATAAATGTGATACTACAAATGCAGCATTCTGACTTCTTCACAGGATCAAGCAAAGTTGGAAAGGAGCAAATCCCTATGTAAACATCAATACAGTCAATTAATTAGGAAACACAGCAAGATAAATAATAAGAACCCATGAAAGGTAAATTAATTTCTGTTTTCTGCCTGCTATATTTGAAAATTTCCCCAGTATCAAGCATTTCTGTAATTCACTTTCATTCTACAATAATGTTTTATCATAGACCACTGTGGAAGTTGTCATGAAGAGAGTTTTTTTAATATTTCGCAAGTTAAAGACTTTGGCTTACTTGAGCTATTTCAGGTACTTAAAACCATTTCTTTCTTTAAATGTCACATAGCAAGTTTATTTATTTATTTGTTTCTTTGAGATAAACTTCCACCTAAATAAGCCCCGCGTTCTCTGTTCCTTTTAGGAAAACTGATAAATAATCTAAAATGGAGCAGATAATCCTGAGTGGCAGCAAGTGGCATATACAGGACAATTGGGGTATCAGGTCCAGACAACACGGGTTTATGAAAGGCATGTCCTGCTTGACCGACCTGATCTTCTGTGACAAGGTGACTCACTTAGTGGATTAAAGAAATGTTGCCTACCTAAACTTCAGTTAAGCCTTTGACACCATTTCCCACAACATTCTCCTGGAGAAACTGGTTTCCCATGTCTTGGATGCATGTATTCTTTGCTGGATAAAAAGCTGTCTGTATGGCCCAGAGAGTAGTGGTGAATAACATCCAGCTGATGACTGGTCATGAGTGATATTTTCCAGGGCTCACTGTTGGCACCAGTTCTGTTTAATATATGTATCAATGATCTGGATGAGGAGATCAGGTGCACCCTCAGTAAGTTTGCATACTCTCACCAACTTGGGTGGGAATATCAATCTACTGGATGGGAATACTGATCTACAGAAAGGCTCTGCAGATGATCTAGACAGGCTGGATTGATGGGCTGAGACCAACTGTATGAGCTTCAACAAGTGCCAGGTCCTGCCCTTGGGTCACAACAACCCCAGGCAGGGGGTATAGGCAGGGGGCAGAGTGGCTGGAAAGCTGCTGGTGGAAAAGGACCTGGGAGTGCTGATTGACAGTGGCTGAACATGAGCCATCATGTGCCCAGGTGGCCAAGGAAGTCAATGGTTTCCTGGCCTGTGTCAGGAATATGAGGCCAGCAGAACCAGAGGAGAGATCATTCCTGTGTACTTGGCACCTCAAATCCCAAGTTCACTATTGGGTTCCTGAGAACAAGAATGACATTGAGGTGCTGGAGTGAGTCTGGAGGAGGGCTAAGGAGCTGGCGAAGGGTCTGGATGGGAAGTGCTTCAAGCAGTGGCTGAGGGAGCTGGGATTGTTTGGGGAGAAAAGGAGGCTCAGGGGTGACTTTATTGCTCTCTACAGCTGCCTGAAAGGAGGGTGTAGCCAGGCAGGGATCAGTCTATTCTCCCAGGTAACAAGTGATAGGACAAGAGGAAATGGACTCAGCTTGTGCCAGGGAAGGTATAGATTGGATGTTAGGAAAAATTTACTCACTGAAAGGATTGTCAAGCACTCGAATGGGCTGTCCATAGAAGTGATAGAGTCACTGCCTCTGGGGTATTTAAAAGGCATGTAGATGTGGCACCTGGGGACATGGCTTTTTCATGGACTTGGCAGTGCTAGGTTAACTGTTGGGCTCAATGATCTTAGAGGTCTTTTACAACCTAAATGTTTCAATGATTCTATGAAAATATTAAACACTGTGAAAAAAATGCCTTTTTTTTCCCCATGGTTTTGTCTTTGGCATGACTTCAGAACCTTGTACTATTTGAGTAGTTTCACTATACACACATAAGGATCTTTGCCGTATACAGAGCACCATTTATATCTATGCTGTGGTTTAACCCCAGCAGGCAACTGAGCCCTACACAGCCACTTGCTCACTCCCCACTGGTGGGCTGGGAGACAGAATCAGAAGAGTAAAAGGGAGAAAACTCTTGGGTTTCTCCCAGTAATAAAGATAGGTGAATAGAGAAAGCAAAAGCTGCACATGCAAGCAAAGCAAAACAAGGAATTCATTCATCCCTTCCCATGGGCATGCAGGTGTTCAGCCATCCCCAGGACAGCTAGCCTCGATCATGCTTGGGACTTGGGAAGACCAATGCCACCACTCTGAATGTCCCCACCTGCCTTCTTCTTTCCCCAGCTTTTATTGCTGAGCGTGGTGCGAACGGTATGGAAAATCCCTTGGGTCAGTTGTAGACACTGTCTCAGCTGTGTCCCCTCCCAACTTCTTGTGTACCCCCAGCTTTTATCGCTGGCAGGGTGGGGAGCAAAAAGAGCCTTGGCTCTGTGTAAGCTCTGCTCAGCAGTAATGAAAACATCCCTTTGTTACCAACACTGCTTCCAGCACAAATCCAAAGCACAGCCCCACACCAGCTACTGAGACAAAAATTAACTCTGTCCCAACCAAAACCAGTGTAAAGTGGAATCCCATGCTTCTTTATAAAGAAAATCCTTGGTTTTGTGGGGTAAGGTCAGAATATTTACCTCATTTGACTTTCACAGCCATATAACAATTTCAAGTATTTAAACTCCTTCTGTAATCAAATGCAGCCAGGTCATTCCATATTATGACTATGAACATAAAGGTAACTAAAGCTAAAAAAGAAAACAGAATAAAACTTGCTGTAAGTGTTTCCATTTGGTAAACAAGTTTCTTTTACTTTTATTTGACAAATCAATGCATTGGTAATACTCACAAATGCAAGTCTGGAATACAATTCTCAAATATGTCCTCTGCTGCTAAGAATTTGATTAACTGGCATCTTATTTATTCAATTAATACATGACTGGTTTGGCATTTTTAAAAGTTAATCCTTTTTGTCCATTCGTAATTATTGTTTAATCCATATATTGCAATATTCCTAATGGTTGGCTTCATTAATTTAATAAAGGACAGATAAGTATTTGTTTTCTAAATACTATCTAGTTTGCTTGACAAAACATGTGATTGACCACGATTTTGAATAGTCTCATAGATGACTTCATAAGCAGGGTAAGAAAGGTCAGTTTGAATACCTGGGTTATTTTGAATTTGTCAATGCTTTTATCATGTTTTTATAATTTAATACAGTGGCAGCATAATGGAAAGAAAAGTAAAACTAAATAAGAGCATTCACTGGACACTAGCTCAGCAAACAGAAAGTTTTATTTCCAACTCTAAGACTGAGATGCTGTATGCTCTTGGGTTGGCATGCTCCTATTTCTTCTTATTTTATCTGTTTGGACTGGAGCTTCTCCTGGGTGGGAACTGGAGGTGCTAATTAGAGTAGGTAGCAAAATGGGGTCCTGATCTCTGTTGTGGCCTCTAGGTGTTGCTATAATACAAATAATTAATCAAAAGACATGTTTCAGTGTCCTCAGAGGGTGTTGCCAATTTCTCCCAGAACCATGCTTAATTTTATACAATTAAACCCCTCTCTCTCCCTCCTCTCTACAGCATAACTGAAATTTTAGCTTTGTATATGGGGCAAATGAACATGAATGTGAAAAGTACAAGTAGGAAAGCTGTAGAAAGAGACTTGACTCACCTCTATTCAAAGTTCCTCATTTTTGGGTGCCTTTGTGATAGTCTCTTGTCCAAGGGTGGTTGCTACTAGAGGAACCTGCTATTATATTCCTGACTCAGCCAAACCTTCCACTGCCAAAATCAACCATTGGGCATCACATCCCTTAGCAAGGCCTCTGGTGCTGATGTGGTTTAGGGGTATAAGCACACAAGGCACACATAAAGACACAAGTGCAGGTTAGATCAGGACATAGATCTGTTCTCATGTCTAAGGACATGAGGCCTTAAAATAGTTACAAACTGAGATACTTGTAAGTTTGGTAAGGATAAACTTTGTCTTGTAGGGTGAAAGTTCAGACCCTGGTGTGGCTTGATGTCAAGATCTGCATACTTTGCTCAAGAGGGAGCTAATATGCAAAACTCATTATTATTATTAACAATCTTAAGATTCATCGTTTAAAATTTAAAAATAAGGCATAGAAAAAAAAAAAAAACCCACAGAAAATAATTTGGAAGAGTTAGCACAACCTTTTCTTTTGTCACATTTCCAAGGAAGGGGCTGCCAATCCTGCAGCCCAGCACAGCACATCATTTGATGTAACCTCCAGCCGAGCAACTCCTGCAGAACAGCCCTCGCGGAGGTGTGCTGGAGCCATCAGTACTCACGGCAATGCCCAGAATAGTGGCAGATGCCTCTAGAAACTGCATTTGTTGGAAATGCATTTGTAGCCAAACAGTTTTGCCTGGCAGGGGATAAGCGATCCCTCCTGCAAAGCAATGGCACAGTAAGGAAAGGAGATGGATGCACATTTGAAGAAAATTATGCAGGTGCCTGCTGGAGCGATGCCTTAGCAGGGTTTACTGATGCAAAGGGGCTGAATATGGGATGGGAGCTCTGTCCTCTTTCTGGCCAGACATAGGTGCTATGAGCCCTGTAGCCATCCACTCCTGTGTCTGCAGCCTCATCAGCTCTGGATTAACAGCTATAGTCCCTTTTTGTCGTGGAGGAGAAATACAGTGAGGGGTGAATAGTCTCTCTGCTCTGGTCTATATGTGGTTCAACCTCTGGGAAAACCATGGTCCAGCTCTCAATACCTAATTGAGATTGCATAACCAGATACTGCAGGCATGTATTTATATAAAAGCTATTTTAATCAAAAGACTAGCCATTAAATTGCCAGTGTTCTTAAGCATGCTTCACCAATTTTTCCACTTTTAAGACTCAAGTAGACATTTTTTTTAATGTTTTATAAATGATAAAAAATTCACATCAGATTTTAACAGAATTAAGCATACTTATTCAAAACACATGGGGCCTCTGAAAAAAATGTTATTCAATTTAATAATTTTAATTTACATTGTATATGTACATGAGCATTTCTTTCAACCCACAGGTTAACACCACAAAAAAAAAAAAAAAAAGAAATAAAAAAGAAAGAAAGTACTGTGGTTAGCTGAGTGAAGAAACTCTTGAGACACTGTTGTCTGAAATAAAAGCAAGGCACTCTCCCTTAACACCTGATATATTCCTGAATTCTGCCTAGACAAAGGCATGTTCACACTGAGAGAGCTCTAAGAATAGTAGTAGATTTATTCTGCATTAACTCTTTCTTTTACCACTGTGACAGGTCACCGGTTGTACTCTAGGATGAATCAGTGTATTGAAGTTGACATGAAGGACAATTCCACAGATGATGGGATTTGGGAGAGTATCACAGCTAAGACTATCTATGGAAGACTGGAGGACACAGACTACGTGAAATCTCACACGGGGCTCTCAACCTGCTTCCTCCCACTCACATTCCACTTAATAAATAAACCTTGCTCAACAAAAAAGCAATTTTACTGTACTATGCTGATTTGCTTCAAAATCCTTGATACGGGCACGCTCGCAAAAAAGCTCCTGCAAGCCCTTGTCTGGCTGGTGCTCAGCACCTGGCAGGATTTGTCCTTAGATAAAAGTAATTTCTCAAGGGACCTTGTGTCTTACACAAGGAGACGAAAGCAAACATTCTTTTTTTTTGGATTTTATGTCTGTATGTTTTTGTATGCGCACATGTGTGTGAGTGTATATATATATATATATGTATATATATATATTTAGTATATACAAAAGCAAATTCAGTCAAAATATATTTGTCTTGCTGGTCAGGCTTGTTACAGCAACCTACAAGAAACATTAGCTTCTCTGATATTTAATTATGCTATTATGTTTGCACATAAGCTTAAAAGTCAATACAAAAAGCAATACTTCTCCAAATATTATCTGCAGGTAAACCAGAAATATTAACTATAGTGATTAGAAGTCTGTTTCCCTATTGACACTACTATAAATCTTGATATAAGAATAATTTTTTCATAAAAGCACATCCAAACATAGTAAGTGATAAAATACCAGATTACTTTTTGAAAACCATACAGTGACTCGATATCTGGGTTATCCTTTGCAGCAATTAGGCAATTCATTTGGCATCTGTTTGATTGTATAATTTAATTTCCATATAAACAGCATAGTTTAAAAAAAGACAAAAGCTAGAATGTTTAAAGCTAACAAAAGATACAGTGACATCAGGTTGACATTCAAAAATTTCTTTAGCAAAATGACCAACAAAATTTTGACTTAATACAGTGCATATAAAGTTTTTCAGAACTGAATTTTTTAAATATTATTTGAATTTACCAAAACATGAGCAAGATTTTAATATCAAAGTGCTAAACAGTACTGCCTTAGAAGTCACTGCAAATAAACTGTAAAATAACTCTGCTTGTGATTTGACAGATATTTTATATACAAATGGTTAATAAAAAGACACGCGCACACACACACGCACACAAATATAGGTATATACATATATATACATACACATTATATATATGTATATAGTTTTCCAACTGGTGTATCTGAGTCAGTGTGAACACCCCATTTAGTTATCATGTGTAACAGGGTTCCCATGAGCTGGCAGTCATTGCAATAAATACAGGCAAAGCCATTACAATATACCATGCATACAAACATTTATACAAATAAAGACACTATGCAACAAATTATCTCATATTAATATGGCATCAACAGTATAAACATACAAAAAGGAGTACGAACACGGAATGTTTAAACGCAGCCCACTATATCCTTCCTAGCACTTACATTCATACTATTTTACAAGACTTGCTTGTTCTTGAAAACCATCCTCTGTCTGTTTACTAACAAGTCGCTTGTGTTAGAAGTCTAGAACTGAACTATCCCTGATACTGACCCTGTATGCTCCAATCACTACTTACTCGGGTTTCCTTAGCTAAGGAACAACTGAGCCACAATTGCTCCCGTGTCTTCCACATACATTTGTCAATAAGTCACGCTACATGGAATCAAGTTTGGAAAACTCTGTCAGGTAAGTTAGTGCATGTAATTTTCTCCCTTGATTTCGTCTGTTTGTTTTCCTAATAAAATAAATTAGTTAATAAACGAGACTTAGTAAGACAGCACTTTAAAAAATTGCACTTGAACATGGGAGCTAACAGCCATTGTCATTTTGCTATATTTGATTCGTATGAAATGTTTAATTGAATGTACTTTGCTAAAAAAGTGAATTTTTGTTTAGATTGTGCTGATGTATGTGCCCTTGATGCAGGAAGTATGCTAAAGGTATCCTCACAAAACACATACTACCCTGGCAAACAACAATTTGCTGTTCTTTCAAACACAGCTTCTACAATTTTACTCCTCATAGACCATGAGGTGTTAAACAACAGATTTAAAACAGTCATATTAACCTTTTACTGCTGCTGGGATAGCATTGTCCAAAAGTGCCATATTAGCCATTTAAAAAACCCAACTCACACGAAAGAAAACAAAGAACACAACCCCAAACCAGTAAGCCAGTAAGTTTCAGGCCTCAGGTTGTAAGGACAAAGCGCCAGAAAAGACCTCATGTTAAACTCGGAGCGGCTTTTCTGTTAAGTGAGGGCAGAAATGTTAGCTGTAAGTCACGATCCATTTGCCTGCTCTGGCGGGCGTTTGCCTCTCAGGAGGGTGGTTTGACTCAGAAGGGTAAGGTGTCCAGAAACAGCCTGTCGATGATGGAAGGGGCTGGCACCAAATCTTCCAGTTTCAGGTAAAAGATGCGCTGCAGTCCCAGTGTGCAGAGAGAACGCAAGTCAGCCAGAACACCCAGTACCTTCGGCTCCGCAGACTCGAGTGGCTGTCCTTTGTTTTGGCAACTGAAAGTTAAGTGATCTTTCAAACTGCTTGTGATCTTGTTGCATAGCTCTTCCACTTTCTTTGGTTCTTTTAATCCATGTCGTTCTGCAAAGCCAGAGGAAAAAAACACATCAGCATCCCTATCACAAATGGAGAGAATGCATTTTCTTGGGAGTAACCCAGGTGCATACTCTGGAACTCACAGCAAAAAGTGCTCTGAGAGTGTAGATTTCTCAGAACAGCTGGGTTTACATGGAGTTAGTTAACCTTTTTGCCACACAAAATAAGAGAGGGCAAGTGCCCCTTTTTCTTTATCTACTAAAACAGGCAATAGAGATGCTCAGTTATGATTGAAATTCTGGTACAAGGAATCCAAGCATCCTTCGTATCTGATATAATTTTCATGATATGAGGCAGAATTAATTGGGTGATTTTGCAGCAAAACCATCACAGGAGGTGTTTTGGAGATTTCCGTGCTTCCCCACCAGTTGTGAATGCTCAATAACTATGGCAACCATTATTTATTCAGTGAATTCAAGTGGCGATCAATATCCTTAGCTAGCTCCATCAGCGCCCGGCCTAGAATTCCACCAGGAATTTGCAGACTCTCTTATAAGAAACTAAAGGCACCTTACTACCCTTTGTTATTTTGATCAGCTGCTGCTTTTTAGTTTATTCATCTTTAAAAGCTCTAAGATAAAAGATGCCTGGAAGTTAACTATTTTGCTTTGAGTGAGCAATGCCTGAGCAGCTGCTATGTTATCCATCACAAAAACCTTAGCACTTCTAAAAGGAAGGAGAGCTGGGGTTTATTCCCCTTCAAATATCTTTTTAAAATACTATAATGATGTTAAATGCATTCACAGTTCTTTAAGCATAATTAGAATTAATCAGATTTGTGGTTTGTTAAAAGCAGACTTTTTACAGGGGAAAGAATTCTATGTTGTTTGCTTAGTGGATGAACTATAGTAACAGAACAAAAAAAAAATCAGAAAAAAAAAAAATCTCAAATTTGTGGTGTATTCATTTACCTCTGACTGAAATACACAGGTAAGTAAGAAATGACTTCATAGAAAAGTCATAATAATTTACACATGAAATAGAATTGTGCCAGATATGGCAATCAAAGAAAATGCAGATTATATGAAGTCAATTAGATATATAAAACAATGACAGCAGTGGATAAGGAGAAATGTGGCAGTTCTTGTGTTTGATGCTTTTGAAGTCATCTCCTTCCCTGGGCCTCTCTCCCATCCCAGGCAGCCAGCAGCCACACTGTGCCCATTGTCCCCAGGTCTTGTTCCTCCATGCCAGGAGGAGCAAGCAATAGACATGTCCCCTGTTTGTCCCCTAATGAACAGTGAAAAGAGTACAGTTCTCTTGACTTCCAGAAGCAGGAGTAATGCCTGCACCAGGCACAGTGGTGCCCTGCCCAGTCCTGTGTATATAAACTCCTTGCTCACCACCTGTTTTGGCTTAGATACTCTTTAAAAACCAATAAAACAGGCAGGATTCAATGAGGGCAGTCAGAAAATGCAAAGGTCTGGTTTTCCACTGATATTCACCCATTTTACACTTTTTTTTCCAACTGTATTTACTTAAGCAGAGTTAGCTCCTGAATATACTGGTTTGGGATCAGAATCAGAGATGTGCAGACATGGACATCTCTGTCCAGAAGCTACCATGCTCACTCACTTAAGTACCATCAATTTGCCCTCTTGTTTCAAAGCAACACTTATCCAGCCAGTGACATCTGCTTCAGACATCGTTTCCACCTTGCAGGAATTAAAAACTCTAGGTATTCTAAGTGCCTTGTTTACATTAAAACATGAGAAGTCAATGAATATTTAAAGCCTTTCCAGTAAATGGTGTATAGTGTAATTATGTAAGCCTTAACTATACAGGTCACTGAGAGTAAATACTTAGGCAGATTCTGCCATTAAAAATCTTGGCAGATAAATATTTTATACAGGTTGGAAAAGCTGTAGGGCTTTTTTTTTTTTTTTTTTTTTTACCACTAGCCTACTGAGAGAATCTGCAGGACATTAAATTAATCTTGCAATCTTTGAAGAGTGCCCATCTTTTAATCTGTTTTGTTTCCTAGCTGTGTCAGAGAAGATATTTTTATAGATGTAGGGAGCTGGAATACTAGAATGGATCCAAAACCTGACTACAAATGCAGAGCACATTTTCAAACCACTGCCTCAGTAGGTGTATACTTTGCTGCAGAGTATGGAAAAATATCTCTGTCTCTGGAGCACGCAGCAACTTTGTTAGCATTTCCAGTTAGAACTAAACAGCTTGCCTCTCACTGACAAGTTCAGAAGGTTTCATGAAAAAATCATGTCTTTCGTGAATAGCCATTAAATGTACATGGCAAAACACTATGTGTGCAAAGATTATCATATTAATAGCCTTACTTTACATAACAAAATCATGGAAATTCAGAATTAAGAGATACTCTGTCCTTAAAGTGTGGGGCTACAATATTAAAACAGTCCCTGATAAACCATATTGTCCTCCCCTGAGTGAATTGCCATACAATGGCCTTCTCTACATGTACATCTCCAAAAGGGTTAATTCCTCATGCCCGGAACTGCCTCTAGGGGTTTTAGTCTTAAACTTCTAAGGCATCCATAAAGTCAAAAGCCAGAAAGACAAAGCCATCTATGTGGAAGCCCTTCTGCGAGGGAAGGAGAGCGCTTGCACCGGCACTGCCACTGCAGTCTCTGGTGGTAGAACACAACTACTTTCTGAAGAACACACTCATCTAAGAATAGGCTCCTCTCCTTGGTAGACCTGAGGCATCTAGGGCCTAATTAACTCAAAGATTTAGATTGAACAGGGTTCAAATAACAGGAAACACATTTTCTTGCCTTTTTCACACGCCCCGTTCTGTTTGCACAAAGAAAGTGCACAGTCTTTCTCATACAACCTAAAGGGAGCAGCACGAGGCCCCTGTACTAAGGGTGTACAGTGGCACTGAAGCCAACGGCCTCTAATCATTCTCTGTCTTCCACAGGATGGTCTTATCCACATGGGAATGATAAGGCCAAGATTTTTCCCAAGAAGTACAGCTGGTCAAAATAGATAGGTTTTCTTTAACTGATTGAGGAGATGTGTAAATATTATGGTAGTCAGACTTTCTTATAATGACAAAGGCACGTGTAAAGTGAATACAGGATTTCTCAGCTTGTAACGACCCAAGATTGTGTCTTAGGATATCATTGATTTTTGCAAGAAAAGAATGGTGATTTATGGCAAAAATGCTGTCAAAATGAGTCATCAAAAGTCTTACCTCTAGAGCTCTGCAAACTTAGCTTATCCTGGGAAACAGAACACAGCAAGTATTTTATACCTTTTGCCTTTTCCCGGGAAGCTGAATGTGGTTTTGTGCTATCATTACACTGATCGGCAAAAACTCAACAGGAAGAAAGCAAAGACCCTAACCTCTGACCTGAGGTAGATCATGCCAAGGTCAGGCAGACTGAGCATTATCTTCACAGAAAATGCCTCTCAGAGAGTGTGAGTACCTCAAAGACCTTGGGCTCTGCACTCTGTGTCACAGGGTATCACTTTTAGTCTCAATTAATTCTGAGGTGTCCAGAAATGCAACGGATGAACACTGCAGACTTAAAATAGGCCTCTTGATTTTCTTGGTTTCAATGTAGTTATGTGATTTTCTCTTCCCCCTTCACATTTCTCTTCCCCTTCTATAACTCAAATAAGCACAAGGCTCAGTTGCCTACAGCTTTCTTGTGCACACACTGTTACACAGGAATATTGCAACTGGTCAGATCCAAAAGTCTTCTTTCCTGTAGCAGTCTGGCCCATATTTATCCTGCCTAGCTCTCAGATACTTCATAAGGGTCCCCAACATTGGTGCACAGACCTCCCAAACTCCTCCTAACATCAGTGGCATTTTTAGAAGATTATTACAATTTTAGGTGCATGAATCATCTTCTGGAGGTGCCCTGTATTCTCCATCAGGTGTGCAGGGTACCTGAAGTCAGGTGAGATGGGTGGCCACACAGAACACCATAGTTTGCTCCCTCTTTTAAGAAAACCACAATATAACACAGAGACTGCTGGTTGCTGTAGAAGCAAAGAGTTCTTGCCTCAACAAAGAGGTGGGAGTGAAAAAGGAGGAGTGAGTACTTTACTTTGACGCTGACAGTATTTCCCCTCAGCTAAGTGGCAGGGGGAAGGCAGACAATGCAATCTGGAGGGTTTTTTTTTTATAACTAGCTCTCCTACACTCCTCCAGTCTGCCACCTGCTTGTATGTAGACCCAGCACATGAAGCACCCACTCCAGAGGATATCCTGGCAAGAGGACTGAAGGATATCTGCTGCTGAAGAGTAGGTAAGTCTCGATTCCATTGGGAGGTTGGACAAAGTCAGGTCCAGAAGGAACTGCAGCATACTCATGCTCGTTTTAGCCACACTGGTCTCATCACTGTTTCTTGGTATGACTGATGGTGCTAAAAATTGTGTTTGTAAACTGGAACAGAAAGCCCAACAGCAGGAAGACAAACACAAACTCCTAATTAACTGAAACCTCACAGTATTCTTCAGTGGTCTGGTGCCAGTCTAACAAAGAATTAGGAGTGTGAATAAGCCAAATATATACAGTGGTCTGAGCTGGTCTGTAACACACTTAAAATAAAACATATGGTGAAAGAGCTTGGCTGAATGAGGGCTAGCATATTCTGTACCCAGCAGCATCCCACTGAGAGTGTCAAGTGGGCAAAATAATAATGGTTTGATGTGGATAGAGAAAGGAAGGGGCAGAGAGGAAAACATAATCAACAAGGAGAATGAGAGAGAGAAACACTAGCAGTTCTAGAGCAGGCAAAAATTTGAGGCTGAATTAGAATGTGCTCTTCAGATGATCTGTACTGGATTCTCAGTCTTTCTATTTTCACACTGATTGAAAAAAAAAACTAATAAATGGTCATTTGGGAAGTTTAGGAAGCATTTTCAAGCATAGGCTGAGTTAGTATCTAGTCTACTCTGCAAAGCGGCATCCTCAACACTGCCCAGTCCATCACAGAGTGACTGTGCAGGAACACTTATGATCCATGAACACACTAAACTCATAGAAATCCTCTGTGTGGAATTAACAACAGAACTTGGCCCAAGATGACCAGCATTTCCTTTCCATGTTGGCGCTCTTTAGCTCATTAGATGCTACATATCAACAGAATAAGTGATCCAAAGGAGAAGAAGAACATGACAGACCTAATTTTTTTACTTTCACAGGCATGTGAGGTGAGTGTCATGTGTTGTTTCCCACCTACTTTCTTCTGGGTGATGCTTAGAGCAACACTCATGTGCTGTGGAGGAAGTTGTGTCCAGCCTTTCTAAACCAACTAAAGGAAGTAAAAAAAGAGAAGAGAGACAGAGAGAGGAAGATCCTAAAGGAGCACCTTACAGTAAAAAGATGTGTTTTGGCATGACAGAGTTCTAAGTTAACTGTTTGCAAGCCTCCACAGTAAAGATGCAACTTCCTTCATTCCGGGTGCTCTTTTAAGCTGATGTCTTATCTGAGAGGACCTGAAAATTCATCAGCAATCTGACATAATGCTTTTCCTTCTAGGCAACATACCACAGATTTCCAGGACACATAAAAGAGATGGAAAAAGCAAAAATATATGGACTTTCTAATGGAATATATAATGGAAAATATTGTACAAAAACTAGTTTTATCCAAAGCAAGCAATGTAGGGAACTACTCTGAAAAGCAAAGAATGACCCTACATGCCTATAACCATGCATCCTGTGCTATCATCTGCAGCTGTGGTTGGGAAAGAACATGGAGCTTTGTGGCTCCAAACAAGTCAGCAGGGTTAACTGAAGGTCACTGGAACTACTGGAGCTGTTACTGGGGAGACTATGTGACATCCCAAAATGAAGGAACAGCCTTCAGTATATCTTAGGATACTGGGACCAGTGGAAAGTCTTTTAGTCTCCAACGCTGAATTTTACACTTATTCCCTCTTCCTTCACTGGGAGACAGACATTAGTTCTCCCTATCACTCTTTAAGAACACATTCAGAATATGTAAAAGAGAAGTGACTCCTCTTACTCTTCTCCCTCAGCAAAACTGCCAAAGATTGGTAGTATTTAAGGTTTGCTTTCTAAGAGCACGTCTTTGTTTGGGCTAAGGACAGCGCTCGTGAAATCAAGAAGAATTAACAGGTCATTATTCTCAGAAGAAATTTTTCTTTATCTGGAAAGACAATTCTTGAATTTAATGCTACCTAAGTTGCTGTACAGTATTAAAACAGGCTATGACTACACTACTACAGATCACAGGGCTGTTGTCTTGACTTTTTTTTTTCCTTTTTTTTTTTCTGTTAAGCCATCAAGTCATAAGCATTTTATGTGATAATCAAGAAAATTCTGGTTTTGCAGTGTTTTTTCTAAAGGCAAACAACTAGATTCACAAAAGAAAGCTTTCTCACTCCTTATTTTGAAGCCTAATGAAACAGATATCCACCTGGAACAAGGGAGAACCATGGTCAGATTCCCTTCCTGTTGGAATCAGACCAGAGATAGTGACTTGGGTGTCCCTCTGACCACCAGCTTGTCCACAGATCATCAGAAACAACAGCCATTCTTTGGCCTGTAGAATATATCAAGTTGTCTTAAGTGGTACTCAATAGTTTGATATCCTATGCTCCTCAGAAAGGTTGCTCTTCCTTGGTCTGACTCACAGAAAGGACTTGAAGCAGAGTTTGCCAACTACCCATTGCTTCCAACAGTCCATTACAGGAGAAAAGGGTGCCTTCCCCAGAGATAAAGAAGGGCACCTAAACCACCCATCTAAATCTAAGCCAAGCCTCAAAACAATGTTTAAAAATGTTCAACGTTTCAGACTTCTTCAGGTTTCATCTTTGCAAATTTTCTCTTTGCTATTTTTTCTCTTTTGGTGTGACTAGCTGAAAACCATCACATGGCTTGTCATACTCAAACTGCAGGGAGGAGACAAGAAGCCATTTCTTGTGGGATGTCACATCAGAGTTAAATCTCAAGGTTTTCCTGAATAAAAAAATTTCAATACACTAGCTAGAATCACCTGATTTCCTCTTACATGTTTTATTTTTAATATTGTTCATCATTATACAATGCTATCCATTTTCAGGTGACCAAATTTCTGGCTGAGTCCCTGAGTTAGCTAACTGCCCTTGGATATCTGAAACCTGTGAATATAAGTCACTAGAGCTTTGGTCTAATTTAGATCACATGAAAATACATGCTGTCCTTAGACCAAATCAGCAGAGAAATACCAGCCTCACGAAATAAAAGAATAAGCAGAAAACAACATTAATTTCAAACACCATCTCACACAGGAGAAAAAAAAATCAAGAGAAGCTTGACAAACAGAGAAAATCTTAAAGCTTCTATGAACAGAAATTGTCTCCTTTTAAAGGCAACAATTGCTTCCATTTGTTTAGAAACTTTGAGAAGACCAGCACAATATAGCGAACTCCTGGAAGTGTTGTGATCAAGGAAAGGAAGAAATGTGGGATGTATCCAATTAAAACCTATTTCTAATTATCCTAGGGTGAACTGAGCCAGCCACTGGACGACACTGTCTCCTTATGTAAGGGCAAGCAAGCAGTGCTTAACTGAACAAATTACCGTGTTAAAACAGAAAATGGGTTTGTAAGGGCAGTAAGGTTTCCTCCTATACATTTGCTTTTGCTACATCCACGTAGCTTGCTGGGAATCCTGTTCATCAACCTGCAGACTCTCGGTCTCCAGGAGGATAATCAAGAACATACTACCTATGGCTACCTAAAAAAGACATATCTCATACATAGTAAATAATCTAAATCACTCATATGTGGTATAGATATATATGAGCATATATGCCTGTATGTAAATATATATAGAGAGGGACAGCACCTGTCCTTGATTTAGTTATCTAAATGCATATACATACATAAATACATTATGTATGTATATAAGTATGCACACACGTACACATATATGTAGGTGTTTATAGTACATATATGTAAGTAGGTGTGAACACACGCCAGTGAATGTATATATGCAGGAGAAAAAAAATGAATTGGGAATGTTCTTTCTGATTTTAACATACCACTCATTTCAATAAATTTTTTTACAGAGTAAAGCAGCTCCAATGAGTTATTCTGGTCTTAAATGTTTTATCAAAGAAACCAGAACCTGGATCTTAAAGTACCCTTTCCAACTGCACAAGAAATTAACAGAAATTAATAAAAACCTGAAAATACTTAAGAAACAAAGAGCTATATACATACATACAATAACCCTTCACCAAAATGCAGGAAGGCAGTGTACTGTGCAAACTCTGAACCCAAAATCTTGGACCCACAAATGTTAGCAGGAATTGGCCAATTTTATTTTTTTTATATCTGTCATTGAGTGTTTTATCTCAGGGTTGCCCTGACATCATTCTTATCCCAGGTAAAATGAAGACTACAGCTGGTACTGTTGGGGCCACTGCCTGCAATGTAGTGCGTGCCTGAAACGCAGAAGGAAATCAATCTCTATCCCAGTGGAGCTTATAAGCATCCCTGGGAAGATCCAGCTCAGGACACACTGATGCCCTGTCTCACACTGATGACACAGTTGCACTGTTAAACTACCACTTTTTCTGATATGAGTGTGAGGCTCTTTGAGGAGATGACTCCTGCTCCAAATTCTGCTGTGTGGTTGTCAGACACACTTTCTCCCAACTCCTTCTGCTGCATCAGCCGTGACTCTTCTATTGCAAGATGCCCAAGGTATGCTGGGCTTTATTGTTTCAGGAATGCAAAAATTACACCTTAAAAGGTTATCTTCCCCTATTTTGTACTTACTAGACAGATTTGGCTGATTCTGACATTAGTTTCCTGCTGTTCACCCCAGCAGGCAGAAAGGGTCATACAGTCATATGCACACCCAAAAGCTTTTGTACAACTGCAGAATGTGACTTTTTCCTCATAATTCTCTGATTTTTCTCTCTCAGAAAAGCAGTACATGGAATACCTAGGTTAGCTTGGCTACCAAATGCAGCCTGCCTGCCCTCATGGAGCATTCTTTCTGGTCTAGCTATCTTGCTGAGAGATGAGTTATGCTAGCTGTACAGCTTCTGGGTCTCAAGCTGCCTTGATATTACTATTCCTACACTGAAGACCTAGCTCTAGTAATTTCATTAAGATTTTTTTCTAGGATTTCAGCAAGTATCTTGAATATTTTTGTAGGAGCTACACAATTTGCTTGGAAGCAGTTTGCTTTTTAGAGACTACTCCAAGAAAACAATGAAACTGCAAAGAAATAGTTAGATTACATTTTAAGAGGGGTGTCTGACAGCCTAATGTTAAATCCACAATTTCAATATGGTCATGCTAGTGCTTAAAACTCATAATTACTTCACCCTGAATATAGCTAAATTAACTGAAATTGCTTGAATCTACAATAAAGCAAAGCACTAGAGTCTGAAGCTTTCTGTTAACAAAGAAGCACTTACCTGTAATCATAGTTAGAGCTGATAGACTTGCTAAGGCTGGGATATCAAGGTTAAGGCTCTTTAAGTTTAAGGAAAAGTCTTTAATAGAGTCGAGCCACTCCCCAAATCCACGAAGGCACTGAAGTCTATGAAGCACGAGTCCATTGCAGAATACAAACTTATCCTCAGCAGTATCAGACCTCAAATAAAAACAATTGAAAAAATTATAAATGCATCTTCTACGTTACAGAAAAATGCATAACCAGTATTGAAGCGTCTGTCATTTAAAATCCAAGGCATATTATCCTGAGACATATGTGGGCATTCACGTTTGACAATATGTCTCTCCCTTGGGGCCAAAGTACAACAAACAAGCTTCTGTGATTGCTTACTTGGTAGAGTTATAAGCCTGAGGTTAGCTGCAGCATGTGGTGTAGACTGTCTAATTAGTTAAGATTTTGGTCCTGCCCAAAGGCATAAACAGAGAAGACATTTTGCATTAAATACTGTATGTTTGAACCAAAGGAATACTAAGTGAGTGTATTTTGTCATACAGAACTAATAAAAAGATAGGTTCTGCAACTCTCAGCATTTACTTAGTATCATCTGCATTTTTCAGATTGTAAAAATTGGCAGGGAGAAAATAATGGAGAACACACACAGTAATGCAGGACAATATGCATAACTGCATAAACTCTTTTATATGAAAACCTGTGTGCAAGAGAGAAATTACAGCAAAGCTCTCCTCTTCTTCCCTCTCCATTACTAATATTTTTGTTTAAAAACCACAGGAAAAGGTCATTTTCAACTTAAATAAACATGGCATAACTGAAATCACCAGTCTGCAATTTTGCCAGTTCCTGAAAGTGTATTTGGTAGTGTCTCAGCTAGTGCTAGACTGACAAAGCATCTCACTCTATTAAGTGACTCGGTATTAAGAAGAAAACCAATCTGAACAAGATTTTAAATCTTGTTCATGCCTTTCAAAAACAGATGACAAAGGGAAAAGAAAAAACTTTCATATTTGGAGTGCATTTCTATATTTCATACTTATGAGTACGAAGCAGACTTGCTCAAATAGTACCTGAGGATCAATTTTGATTACTATGTAGGAAGAAAATGGGACAGATCAAATAAAAGAAGCACATTAGTGACACCTATGATCTCTTTTTAAATCACCTTCTTGATTTTTCTTGCAGTGTAAAACAAATTAAACACCATATCCTTTGTATGCAAACATTGCTGGCTTTTTTCTGCTTTTTTCTTGGTACAAATGACAAAGACAGCACCATATTTATTCCTTAAAAATATTCAGATGGATGATTTTTCACATCATCTTAAGAGGAAATTAAATAAATAGTTACCTGATGGAGAGTCTTAGTACAAACAGCTCCAAAAAAGCTGATTCTATGAGTAATGTCTGATCTTCTTTTGGGAGGTCAGTAAATCCTGGGATTTTTTCTGCCCAGCCTCTAGTTATGTCAATTGAGGCAGTCAGAAGATTATAGAACTGTTGTACATGTTCTGCATCTGTGCCTGCAGCAGCCTGATCAGTGGAACAGTACTAAAATGAAAGCCACAGAAAGCAAGGTTATATGCATTTAAGGGCATTCTGTGAAACATACAGCATTATTTGCCCGACAACATTTCCTTCTGTGGCAAAGCTGGTATTATTTACAAAGACATAAAAAACAGTTCTACATCTACCTACTTATTTGGTTACCTACAGGCATTTAGCTATTCAGATAGATATTACAAAAATATTTCCATATGTGTAGAAGTAATTTCAAATTTATAACTAAAATATAATATCACATTTTACAAGTACCTATATGCTATTAGTAAACAGAAATAGAAAGCTGGTGGGTAGGATAATTTGCATCACACTAGAAGAGGAACATTATTTGGCTTACTACAATGAAACTCTTTTCCCACTGATGAATTTGTCTCAGTATGTCGGAAATGCAGATTTCTTCCAAAACCTCACAAAGTGCATTTTATCTGACAGTGATAGAGACACATAAGATAAATCACATTTTATCTGACACATGCAGCATTGCTTCATTTGAATACAGAATTGGTTCAAAGTAAACCAGCTGCCCCATATCACCTCTTATCCTTCAAATTGAAGCATTTGAGGTTCAGCAGAACCTATTATCCTGCTTATGTGGCCATAACTCTTCCAGGCAAACATTTGACAGTCTCAGCTTGCTCAGCTTTGCTGTGACCCTCTGACAGCTCCCTCCCCACTATCTCCTACTTCATCACCAGTGGATCCCTGTCACTCCTTTGACACTGCTCTCTGTCTCTTGGCAGAATATAAAACAGGAGCTTTTGTGGCTTAGTCCAATTCTGTGCTTGGAAAGTGCTGCTGTTTTTTTGAGCAGGTACTGAATAATGTGGCATTTATTGTAGTAACATCCTCATCATCAGACACCTGCTGGGTTATTTCTGGGAGAGGCTTCATATCCACTCTCTCTTATGTGTTCAGCCAAAGAAAGGCTGAGGTAGTCTCCACAGCTAAAAGAAGCCTGCATACCCTTTGGAAACAACTTCCCACATGCACTTAGGCTTGAGTCCATCAGCCCAAAGGCCACTCTAACAACCTTCCAAGCCAGAGTGGAAGCAGGAAAAAACTCTTTTCCCATCAGTAATAGTGGTCTGGCAGCCTGGGAGGACCATATTACAACCATGGGCTGCAGATATCACCCAAGCTGCAAACTACAACCCAAAAGTTACCTCTGTACAGCACAGAGAGATGGGGCAGTAAGCAGAACTTCTCAGGTAGCTGTCCTGTATTCTGCCTCTCCTGGCTGGAGCTGGTTGCTATTGGCAGGTAAGGGATGAAGTACACAATGCCAGAGTTGCTGACTGGTGGGAGAACTACAGCAATCCTAGAGACCTCTGTCTGTGTCTGGGTCCTGGTGCTAGCCCTTAGTGACTCTGTTCTGCTTACCCAATGTGAGTTTCTCACGGTAAGTTCCAGCTCACATCCCTAATCAGCTAGTGAAACAGGTGCAATCTTCTTATAAAGTTCATACAGAGATAAATTTTGCCTCAGCTGCTCCAGACAATCCTGTGACATTGAGACAAGTGGAGGCCACAATACAGAGAAGATAGGGAGCAGCAGTAGAAAAATCTCTTTGCTGTATCATATTTATGTGTTCAGACCCGCACTTGAATGGAGCAGTTGAGGATACTCAAGCAGCAAGAATCAACTACCCCTGGCACTGGACTGCAGCAAGATGCACACAGGTAATTAATGGATAGAAAAAGACAATTTACTTTTTCAGAGACCAAGCATGTTCTGGACCCTCTAGAAGTGACCATGCAGAGCAAGCCACAACAAGTGTGCATTTTGGCTCTGGGAGATGTGCTTTGCTGCACACAGGGGCTGACCTATGCTCCTTACTACACAGGGAAACTAAACAGGCTGATGGAAACTCCTGCCTCACAACAGGTACTGCTAAGCCAAGATATATTCTTGATCCTTTGAGCAGTAAAGAAGAAGGAAAACAAAAGGAAAAGAAAAAAAGGTACTACCCATTCTGAATGGGTTAATTCTAAATACAACTCATCACAACTCAGTAATTATGCCAGGTGTTAATTTGTTCCCAATATTTATAAAACATTCCTTTGGCAAAAGTAAGGCAAAGTTTTCACATTTTCTAATGAAGCTGAATGCTGCATTATGTCGTGTAACTGTGAATGCTACAGTGTGGTATACCCCACGCTCGGCACTGAATCAAATTAAATGCATCTAAAAAAAATTATAACCTGTATTTTTTAGCATAGTCTTTCCCACAAGAGCAATTTTAGAAGAAAGGTAAAAGATTACATGGAATTGTATAACTTTCAGCTGCTGTAATACATCATCACTGCTCACTATAAAGTACTAGCACTTACAAAGAGTTGTTAAAATAAAATATTATTTACTTGTAACAGACTTAGGAGCATACAAGTAACCATAAACAATATGTATGTTTCTGTTTCATGCAGTGCAGTTGTGGGGTTTTACCATGTTCATTTCATGGAGAAGAAGTGATATTTGACCTAACTTGTGACCAAGACAGCTGGCAATCCTGCCCTTGGTCAGGAGGCCACAGGACGGTGGCCGATCTGCATTTCTAAACCTGCCCTATGCAAACCGGAGGCAAATCAGGAGAAAGACAAAAGACAAAGCTCTGCCCCCTCCATTCCTTGGAGCGCCTTTGGGAATTAAATGAAATATGACTGTTACTAAAGGAGGGGGTTGCATGTGTAGCGAGCAACATTAACTTGTATGTTATATCTGAAGAGATTTGGAAAGCCTGAGGTTGGGAAGCCCGATAGCACAACTTAGCTCTGCCCTTTGCCTGCTTTCATCAGTCCTTCATCGACGGCTACAGCTGCAAAAGCCTAACAATTACTTCTCTGCACAGACGAAAGCCTACACTCATTTTTCCAAAAGCCACGATATGTGCTTCATTTTGTGGCCCAGGAAGGGGGGGATTATTGCCTAAATGCTGCACTCCCCCTCTGAAAAGGCAACATTTCTATTTACATTGGTGCCTACTCTGCATGAATAAGAATGGCAAGGTTCTGTTTCTCATCTCACTTCCTTAAAAGCGTAAACTCAGGGAATTGTACCAGTAAACAGGTGTGAGACCAGACTACGGCCCTTGGCAATTGCCTTTTGAAACCAAGTACCTAAATATACCACTGCTGTGGACTGGTAAGTTAAAACCAGTGCTAGATGAAAAGCAGCCATGTTCTGAACAGAACTGTTTCCAATGTTTTGGTGTAAAGTTTGCAGCTTATGTAATTTATTTTTGGTTTTGTTTTTTCCTGGGTTGCTCTGTGTGTGTGTGTGTGTGTCTACAGGGTTTTCTGGAGGGAAGGGATACACATTTTTCTCCAAAACTTTTATCAGTAGTTTTAAGACGGTCAAGGTATTACAGCTTGTAAACACAAAGACCATGCTAAACATTAAGGTCGTATCTGCAGAAGTGTCAGGGCTGACTCCAAAGCCAGGTTTCCAGATCTGCCCATTTGTGGTGCTCAGCAGGGTCACAGCCTAGCTCAATGTGCCATAAGTTAGTCTTTACAGGCACAGGATTATTCTTCATAGGAATATTTTAGCATTGCAGTGTGTTTATGGCATGTTTCATTAAATTCATTAAATTCAGTTAATCTTGCTCTTTACACAGCATTTGTTTTTTGACCTCCTATAACTTCTCAAAATAAGTATAAGGGTCTATGAAAAACATAAGAATCTACTAATTTCTTGTAGAATATTTTTGTTATTTCAATACCACTGGGCATAACAGACTATAATATATTTTATTGTAAAGAAAAACTTAGATATTAATATGTTCTAACAGATAATCATACTTAATCTTTTAGCTACCAAGACTAAATTAATTTACTGTCAATCATATGCTCCCTGTAACGTCCAATAGAATTGTTCAACAATTAAATCTGTGGGTTGTTTTCATTAAAAGAGAAATAATTACTGTAGGACAAATAAAGAAGTCACATAAAAGTACCTAATTTTTGTTCAGGTTTCTGTAAATGAAAAAGAACTTTATATCAATAAAGAACAAACTACGGCCTCTGGACTCCTGTAATTCTGTGGAACCCAGAAGATTTCTATCAAAGAGCACAGCTCGTCACACACCTTGGTATTTGCAGAATGATCCCTGAGACATTCTGGGTAAGTTAAGGTACGTGTAGATATGGCTAATGCATTCTCCCCATAGTAGGTTGTCAGACACTGAACAGCTAGATTCTTGATAATGACTTGAAAAATAATATGATTTAATACTTCCAGATTAGTTTGAAGAAAATACATTACAGCATGCTTTAAATTGCTAAAATATATATATAAGTATAGTCTAAAATAGCATAATGTAATTTTTATATAATTGCAGTAAATATGCTTTAGGATTAAATATTACTTAGCAACAAGTGATAAATGGCCAATGGAGTTATTGTCTGAGTACAGCTGCTATTTTTAACAGTCTCAAATATAGTCATATTTCTTTAAGGAGGAAGAATTTGATCTTGTTTTTCCATAGCTGTAGTTTTTTTCTTATCCTATATCAACCTGCCTAAAAATTGTATTTAACAAGCCATTTCAATGCTGTATTTTAATAACTACAGGACATTTTTTCAGCTTTCAGAATATTCCATGAATATTTAAATTGTTACTGTACTACATTAAAGAACAAGGTTACAAAAATATATAACCTTTGGTAAAGCTTTGCTGATTTTTCAGAATTTTAATTTTAAAAGGCTTGTTTTAAAAATGTGAATTTTACTGAAGGAATATTTATGCTGGGGTATCCAAAGCATACCCTGTTCCCATTTAAATAATGTCAAAATTCCTATTGATTTCAACAGGAATGGTCCTTTCCATTCAGTGTCACGCTCTGCAACCCTTCTATCTGAATATTAGGGAAGTGCTATTAAATTTTAGCCTTCGGAAAATGGAAGTTAAGATATTGGACATACAAGTACTGCTCCTGGTTAATCAATGACATCATAATTGATCATGTTTCAGCACAGCCTGTTTGCAAGAAGAATGCTCTATTTATCCATGCATTTTTGCTTTAACTCAGCCACTGAATATACTGCAGATTATTAAATTATTTTGTGATTGAGATCCTCACAATGAATAGTTACTAATATTAATATCTACTGCACTTCCTTTCCTCTCATTGTCCACCTATCACAAAAAGACAACGGCTGGCTGGACTGATTTCTACCCTCATCCAAATTTCACACTTAATTTCATTTCGTCAAACCAGCTGGTAAGGAGAAATGCAGCTCGCAAATCATTTCTGTGCGGAAAGCAAACAGGGAAAGAAAAGTGAGACATACTCTTGAATAGTCCAGCTCCCTGGGCGTGGAGTCGGTTAAAGCTCGAACGAGGGCATTCATCATGCTGATGGGAGGAGAGGGTGGGGAGGGCTGAGAGGGTTCTTGCTGTAAGGGGCTCTTTGGTTTGGAAGGCAGTCGACCTCTTCTCCCTTTCAAGCTGTCGGTACGGACAACTAGGTGAAAAAAAAATCCCAAGGGAATCAGTTGTGAAGGTACCAGCAAATGATGGATCAGAATGAACACCCTGCTTTCCTTACGGTGGCCAGACCAGCAAAAATAAGAGCGTTCTCTAGTTTCAGCACGTGCTCTTGATGCCTTTGATTGCAAAGGAACACAAATGGCACCAGAACTGTGTCAGACTTCGGATTGTAAGCAGCAATGTAGCTGCTTAGTGAGAGCCCAGCTGTGTTCCTTGTGTCCACGCTTTGTTTGCAGCGTGTCAGTGTGCCCATGACACCCCACTGTTGAAAACAAGCGGAATGTGAAACACAGATTTTAGTGTTTCTACTAGCAGTGTCCCTTCTGAATGGCAGAGGCATTAATCAAAGTAATTTTAGCTTTCTTGAAGCATTTGAAAAAATACGGCCACAACTATATAGGTTATATTTTCCATGTCAGTATTTGCAATGGGACTGCTCACACAATATTACTCACATGCTTAAATATTTGCAGAATTGGGACTAATGAGTGATCCTGTTTCCATTTAAATTAATTGCAAATTTACAATCAGCTTATGGGAATGAAACAAGATCCTATGTCAAAATGCGCACAACCCAGTGCAGCCCCTCAGTGAGATAACAAGGGGAAGCCAACAGCATTATCGAGCAATGTTCAAAGTTAATAAAGGAGACATTTTGGCCACTGTCAAATTATCCTCTTGTGACCTTGCTGTTCTTGAACTCTGGGGTCTATGGTCTAAATATGATAATAGGGGTGAAAAGCACAAAATCAATACATTACTACATAAATGCACATATTTTGGGGTAAGTTATGAATCTCATCACTGTCAAATTTATTGTAGAGACATCCATACTGACATACACACACACACAGATTCATAAAACATAAAAGAGATTCATAAAACATAATCTTTTAGTTTTCTGGGATCATAAATAGCCAGAGTCTTTACCTTCTTTAACCATGCCAACACTGAGACACTTCTGGAACCGGCAGTATTGGCATCTGTTACGACGTCTCTTGTCCACTGGGCAGTTTTTATTTGCCAGACAAACATATTTTGCATTTTTCTGAACTGTTCTCTGCAAAAATGCAACACAGTAAAAATAGTAAACCGATTGTTTCTTGAGCAGCTTAGAACCTGACAAAATGTGTTTTAATTACAACATGAAAAGTGACAGTGCAATTCATATAATTAGATAAAATTAATTTCCTAACACACTAGCCTGCAGGAAAAACAATTTTATTAGTGCTAGCTGCTGACAATGAAAATCATCTAGGATTTTTCTGAAGCAAGTCTCTGGAGACAGGCAACTTTGAATGATAAAATCATATCTGAAATTACCAGGTCATCACATCTACCTTTGGGGATTAGATTATCTCCGCTTTTAATATCCCTTTGGGAACAATTTTCTACTTGGTTCATTCCCTTGATTATTGCTGACCTTATTAAAACAAAATCAAAATGATCTGCAATGTACTTCTCTTGCTATCACTATTGTTTGTCAAATACCACAATAACTGGTTTGGTTAGCCATTAAAATCATCAGGGAGAAAAATAAAAATACCAGTAACCCCTACAAAATATGTTTGGCTAAATACTCTGGGAAAGTTAACCTGACCTGAGGAAAAAGGACAGAATGATGACATAGTTACATAAATTTAATTAACTCTAAAGTCATGTTGAAAAAAACTAAAACAAAATTAAAATGTGTAGAAACCTGGTAAGCTTTGCAAGAATGTAACAAATATCAATGCAAAAACATATCATGCTGCCATACTTAAAATCAAAGTTACATCAATAAATAACATTCCAAAAGGTATTACCAGAAAAGACACCAGGAACAAATTTATCAACTCAACATTCAATATTAAATCTTTAACTGCAATTAAATTAATGGATAAATTTTATTCCATAATTTGTGTTTGTTATCAAATAACAGCTTCGATGTACTAAATATAAGAGATACAGCAAATATTGTTCATTGTGATTTGGAGCTGAAAACAGTTTATTTTTGCAGAATAAGGTACTGTTGCAACTCAAGGGTATGCTATTGATTTCCACAGAGGCAAGTTTGGGATAAAAAGAGCTGCTATTTCCATGTTATTTGTGGTCCCTTTTCTAGTTATATTTAAATAACAAATTAGTTTTATAGGAGACGTGTGTGTTACCACGTGGTCAAAAGATTATTAAGTAACACTGAAAACTCCACCTACAATAAAAAAATGTTGTAAGACCTCCCCCCAAATATTTGGGGACTGTTTTTGTTCCCATTGTATCTTTTACCAGAATAGGGGCATAACTGCTTTCTTAGCAAGAAGAAATATACAAAATCAACCCCAAATATTTCAAATCTTAAACTTGCTGTGCAGAACCAACCGACCAAAAGCCAATCACAAGCTCTTCTCTTAAACAGGCTATTTCTGAAATTAATACTGCAATCTGGACCTTCAGACTCTGCTGAAAGGAAATTACAAAGCACCCAAACCTAAGATCTAAAGAGTATATTCAACTCCTGAAAATGTAAGTGCAAAGTTCCCACTGAGGAACTGCTGTGTCTAAGTTATTTGTGTTGCTACTCAGCTGCAAAGCTGCCTTCACTGCAGAGCAGGCACGGGGACCCTGTGCAGTGCTTAGTCACTGCTCTGCAGGCAGCTTTCCCCTGGTAAGGACTCCCCGGGCTCCTGAGCTGAAGGGTAATGACAAGGCAGCAATCAAAAGCAACTAGAAGTACTTGGGTTTGTCCCATGAGTGAAACCAGTTTCTTCCTGGTGCTGACCACCCTGCATTCTTCCTCACGCCAACTTTCCCTGGACAACAAATGGCACCGCTGCCACCACCTAAAATATTAAGTGGACTTCATGATTTCAGGGTTTCTTTTCTCATCTAATGCTGACCACCCTGCATTCTTCCTCACACCAACTTTCCCTGGACAACAAATGGCACCGCTGCCACCACCTAAAATATTAAGTGGACTTCATGATTTCAGGGTTTCTTTTCTCATCTAAAAAAAAAAGTATAATTGGAATTGGTGACTGAGTAAAACCCAAGTTGAATGTACTCCAGATGAGTTTCACTACAGAATAAATGTAGTTTATAGATTAAACTGGGGTGACATGTATTTCATTCAGGAATGCTGGCAGACCAGACATGTGGTTCCCCCAGACCACTGCCATGGCCTCTTCTCAGCAGAGAATGGCTGAGCCTTTGATCCCGCAGAGGGTTTTCCTTGACCTCCAAAAACTTTGGGCATCCCTCCCACCCTGCTGGGGGGCTGAGTTTTAACACACGATGTCCCTGGAGCCCCAGGTCAGGGCCAGGAGCACGTGGGGACAGAGGGGGTGGGAAGTGAGGTGGGAGCAAGCAGGGAGGGGAGCAAAGCGCGGATCTCTCACCTTGAAAAAGCCCTTGCAGCCCTCACATGTCCGCACCCCGTAGTGCTGGCAGGCGGCATTATCTCCACAGACAGCGCAGGTGCCTTCCCCGGACGAAGAGCTCCTGCTGGGAGGAGACGGGAGGCCACTGCTGCCGCTCCCGCTGCTCTCCCCCATCAGGCTGGAGGTGGCTGCGTTGAGGCCGAGCGGTGAGAAGGCTAAGGTGGCTGGTCGTTTGGCCAGGTGGAGCCCGTAGGAATGGCCCTCCATGGGAGCCTGGCTGGCGGCCGGCCTGTCGGAGCCCAGGGGCAGGCTCAGCGAGGCAGGGTCGTAGCACATGTGGGCGGCCGCGGACGGCGTGTGCGGAGGCGAGTGCTTGAAGTGGAAGAGAGGGAAGCGCGGAGGCACGGTCTTCATGGGGGCGGCGTCCATCAGGTGGCCGGGGGGCAGGCAGGTCTGCGTGGGCTGCAGCGGGGGCTCGTCCCACAGGCCCTGGTGAGCAGGGAAGCCAGGCGTGGTGGGCGTGGAGGGTGGGGATTGCTTGAAGTACATGGAAGTGCTGGGCATCCCCTCATCTGTAGATGGGGGCAGTGAGGGCTGGTATGGGGACAGCCGGGTGTCTTCCATCTTTATGAGGGGCCTCTGGCCAGAGGAGGCAGTTTGCATTTGGTAGAGGCAGGAAGGCTTGAGCTCATAGCTGCCAGAGTAACCCTCCATAAAGGTGCTGAAGCTGGGAAGGGAGGTGGTGGCAGTGGCAGTGATTTCGGTGCTGCTCAGGTCCATGGTCAGCTTGGCATAGTCAGGGTTCATGATGTCTGAGCTGTACTCCGAGCCATACGCGTAGGTCTGGGATGCATAATTCGAACCGGGCGGTGAAGGACTATACTGCGCTTGCACACAGGGCATATCTGCAAGGGCAAAGGGGCACGTTAACAAACAAGCCCAGTGCACCCGGCTGCGGCCCAGGCCCTCACTAACTTCTTTCCTAGAAGCTTTCCCAGAGCTCAGATAGGCACCCAGCTCCCATTCGGACATTTAAATTAGCCTCAAGCCTTTTCCTTTCAACAAGAAATATGCACCAGGGACCAACTAAGCATTCAGTACTAGGAGTCTGCTCTCATCTAGTCAAGGGAGAAACTCACATTTATACCAGTGTCAGTGAGAGAAGAATCCATCTCAAGCTGCCCTACATCTGCTGTTTAATATACATAGGTGTCAATGAGAATTAGATAAGCACAATGAGAACCGTTTATGACTCTGAATCTACCCCGTATGCATGCAATCATGTCGTAAAACTTTCATGAAGGGTAAATGAGATTATCAAATGCATAATATTAAACATTATATTTATTTTTTAAAAAGCGGCATCTGCAGCGCATGCCAGAGGAATTGCTCAAATCACAAGGTTTGCTACTCAGGACTTGCAAACATAAATTTTGCTTACTCAGCTCTGGACCTTTGAAGAATATTTCTGGTCAGCTAATAATTTAAGGTTGCTGTCTCATTATTAATTTTACGGCTTATCTTT
The DNA here is from genome assembly GCF_024509145.1 of Vidua macroura. Taxonomy (NCBI): domain Eukaryota; kingdom Metazoa; phylum Chordata; class Aves; order Passeriformes; family Viduidae; genus Vidua; species Vidua macroura. The sequence goes on from NC_071571.1 coordinate 93,775,618, forward strand.
GGTAGAATGCTCTCCTTTTAAAAGTGGAGGGTACAACATCCCCTTCAATTTGCAAAAATGTTGGATAAAAGGTATGTGGTATTCCTTTTTCATGGGAAAGCAAGTTTGAGGCCAGTAATACAGTTGGTTTTATTCATTAGTCATGAAACTTAATGCGGTTCACTGATAGCTGGGATGGTCAAAGCGACACAGTGCCTGGCTAAAAAGATCTGACTGTTATTTTCTTTTACATTTCCCACTAGTCTGTCATGTAATTTGCTGGTCACAGGAAGTAATAGACCCAATTCTGCAATTGGTTTGCAGGCAAACTGAGGTTTGCCTGACTAAACACTGTGAGATTCTAGACCAATATTTGCAACTTGAACTAAAAGTGTGTGGTATATTTTGGTTCCACAGCAGAGGAATAAAATGCATCAATTAGTATAAATTTTCTCATAAAGAGAAAAGTAAATATGGATAAAATGTATATCAAAATTAAGTGCAGTTCATCTCTTCTTAATCATGGTAATTTATATTCCAGAAGCACTTGAGAAATAATTCATGTTAAAAAAAAAAAAAAAAACATGCCTTGGAAATAATGAGGTTTTCCTCATTATTTTAAGAATTCTTTTCACTTACAATTTTAAAATATTCACTCCTGGCATGCAGGAATCCAAATAATTTGTGTTAAATCAACTTTTAATTCTTTCCTGCCCGCTTTGCAGATAAATATATTTAAACTAAGCACCAAATTTGAATTATCACGCTGTCACAAACCATTCACATCTTTCTTCATCTCGAGAAAACACTAAAATCTGAGGGAAAAAAAATTAGTGCTGTTTCCTGAAATTAAGACCTTTTTTGCTTTAAATCCAACAGCTTGAAGAAGGAAGCAGGACAACCCTCCCCTCTAAGCCTTGCCTCCTAATGTTATTTATGTATTATCCTACTGTTCTCTTTTTTTTTTTTCCTGTCAATTTCTGTCCATGCCATTCCACACACACACATTTCCTGGCAAGTCGTATCATTATCATTTGTTAGTTTAAGGACTGGCTGTTAAAACATAGTGATCAGTGCTTAATCAGATAAAAAGGGAAAGAAATTCTTTCCACACACCTCCACTGAGAACTGACGGAGGAATACAACAGAGTGAGTTCACAGCTAATGTCACAACTGGACGTGTTGATACACAGCTCTATGAAGGAAAAATGCTTTTTTGCTAGCTCAGAAAATAAGCAGGAGTTCAAGGGAACAGATTATTATGCCCTTTTTTTTTTTTCTGCATTTTTCTGAGCATAACAGAGTTATGCCACTGAATTCTGTGCAAAGTGGAGCAGAAAAACAGAAGTCTAAAATAACTCTGACTGGAGGACTGAAAAAATATCCCTAACCTAAAGGTCTGGTCTCTCCTGGCTCTGTGGGACTCCTCCTACCTCGCCTTTTGCCAGCGCACTTGTCTAAGTCTAACCTCTACTTTTCCACTTAGGGCACCAGTATTAATTCCCCTGCGAAGTAAATAACCTGGGACTTTTTCTTTATCCAACAATATTAAAACAAGAAAAGAAAAGGCCCCACAGGATATGCATTGAAGAGCAACCTGCCATCAAAACCCAAATGAATGGGTAAAAGCATCAGGGCAGGGACATTAGGAGCTATTACCATGGTGTTCTGCTTTCTTTGCGAGAACGTGAGGTAAAGGACGCCCAGTTTAACGCCAGGCAAGCTGGGCTCCTCACAGGGACACTAGCACCCCCAACCAGCTTCCCCTTAAGTCTGGCATGTCTTTGGCGAGGGGCTCGCAACCCCGTGTGCCCAGGCACGGCATCTCCAGAAGCGCTGCGAAAGGCACGCGCTGCTCTGATCCTTTTGGGATTTAAACTCCCCGGGACGTCGGGGGCCGATGATGCCAAAGGGATTTGGGAAGGGTAGGGGCCGCGACAGGAGCTCCCGCACCCCTTTCCTCCTCCTCCTGCCCTTCTCCCGGAGCGGCAGCTTACCTGGTGGGTATCTTGCGCGCTGAATGGTGGGGCTGGAGGTGCGGACGGAGGCGGCGGCGGGCGGCGGCGGCGGCGGCGGGGTGGGTGCCGGCTGGGACCTCTCTGCGGAGGCGGGCCCGGGGCCTGGCCTGGGCGGGGGGCGCTCTTCCGACCCGGGCTCTGTCCGCCGGCAGCGGGAGACAAGGCACAGTCAGGGGCGGCGGTGCCCGGCGGAGCAGAGGGGAGCCCCCCGCCTCCCCCCGGCGCGGCGCCTCAGGGGGACGTGGGGGCACCGTCCCCCGCACTCGCACGCCAATCCCCCGCCTCGCCCCGCGGGTGGGAAGCGGGAGCCGGCCGGGGAGCGCATTCCTGCCGGCTCCCGCTCCCTCATCACACAAAAGGCAAGAGAGCACCGGGCTGGGACAACGGAGCCGCCGGTTTGTTCTCCGGGAGAGGAGTCTGGGAAAGGCCAGAGGATAACTCCGGGCGGGGTGACTACAACAAGCGGGACAGCATCCCCGAGCGTCCACTTCCCCGTGAGAACTTTCTTTTTTTGGGATGCAGAGACCGGGGAAAAGCAGGCTGGGAGTGTTTATGCAAGGCACCGGCCAGACTGGAGGGGTGTCCTGCCGACCCGGCTAACCCTGTGCGGTGTCTCCGGGCCCATCATCGCCGGTGTGGAGGAGGGAGCGCAGCCCAGCCGCCTCCCCCCGACCCTCTGGGCGCTGCCAGCCGCGCTCCGCGGCAGCGCGGGGGATGCTCGGCCGCGCCGGCCCCTGACCACGGAAGCCGGTCCCCGGCGACTCTTTCTCCCGCTCCTCGTCTTTCTTTTGCCTTCCCCGCGCCCCTCGCCTTTGAACCCCCGCCAGCTCCTGGGGTGTTAAGTGCCTGTCAGCTCATCCCTTTCTCTCCCGAGGGTTTTGTTCCCTTACGAGCTCTTAGGAGGCGGTTTCCCGCTCGGCGCGGAGCGCCCTAGGGCTCCTCTCTGCCCCCCCCTCGAGCCGCCGGTTACCTAGAGACACTCGCTGCGCTTTTAACCACGCAGCACCCCTCCGGGCTGCCGCCGCCCGAGCCAGGAGCGCAGGGCCGTAAGGGCTGTAAATTAGGAGGAAATAACTACCCTTGTCAAAGCTCTTTTCTTCCTCCGTGCACTTTACATTCAGCCCCGAGTGACACCCCTCCCCACCCTGTAATACGAGGAGGAAACCGTGAAACACTCCATTGTGATTGTGACTTCTTCAGGCGAGTTTCGAAACCTTCATTTACCCGGGAGGGACTGCGGAGGGGGAAGCTCCATTCAATTAAAAAGTTTCGTGCTGGATTTCCACCGCCGGTTAGCTGGCGATTTTTTTTTGCGGGGGGGTGGGAGGGATCGCCCCGAGCCGCACGGTCACTCTAGCAAATATCCACAAGATCGCGTGAGATTCACCTCTGAAGAAACCGTCTGGTCTGGTTTAGTCCATTGTTTTTTACCGGGGCTTGACTCCAGCATAGAACGGTCTCCACGGAGGAGAGAAAAATAGGGCGAAGAATGTAATCGAGTGAAGCGGCTTGGATAAAAGTTAGCGATTCATTCCCAAAAACTTTTTTTTTTTCCTGGAGAAAAAAAATCCTATCCCAACACACCAATCCCCCTACATAAAACAGTGTTTTACGCCCTTTCCCTGGGAAATATCCTCGCATGGATTCCATCGTATCCAAAAATTGCAAGTTAAGTAACAGCGTTCTTAACTAGCCGCTCTAAGGTGAGCGGCATCTCCGCCCGGGACAGGCTATCGCGATAATGCTGCCCCGACAACTGTCCCTCTACATAATATCACAACCCAACGCCCGCGCTTTCTCGCCTCTTTCCAAGACTGAAACTTCTTTCGCAGCTATTAAGGCGAGAAGGCAAAGGCGAGAGGCGCCGCGGGGGAAGGGAGCGGGGCAGCGGCGGCGCAGCCCAGCCTCCCCGCACGGTACCGCCCGTGCCGGGGCACCGCGGCCCCTCGTTACCACTTCTGACCTCCGAAGGGAAAAGTGCACATTTCCGAGGAGCAGATGCCGGGCAGACGTGCCGTGCAAACATCCCGTCTCATTTCAATACAATATGTCACATTCCAGCAATTACCTCTTGGGCGAGCTCTTTGGGCTGCCGAGGGGGGCTGCTCTCTCCCAAAGTGAGATGAGCTCAACCTGCCTCGCCGTCCCTATTAGACAGCTGAACTTGTGCAAACAGAGCCACCTATTTCCCAAGCGCGGCTAAAGGAGGGAGACAAATCGCTGCCATTCATCACCGGCGCTGTAAACTCCCCGCCGCCGCCGGCAGCATCATTTCCATGACAACAACTAGCAGAAATACCTTAGTACCACCGGCTCCGGCTCCCGCTCCGCTCAACCACAGCCCTCCCAATTTGCGAGGAGCAGCAGTGCCCCGCGCACGGCAGGAGTTGCCGAGACGGCAGGGACGCTCGGAAGACGAGCGGCAATGGAACATCCACGGGGAGGATGGGGGAGGAGGGGGGGAAGGTGAGGGAAAAGTTTCAGCGAGAGCCCGGCACGGCAGCGCGTCGGCTGAGCCGCATCGCTCGCCGCCGGCATCTCCCCAGCATCTCTACCCCGGCGGCGTAACTTTCACGGAGTGGGGATGCCGCGCTGTCCCTCTCCCTCAGCCGCTCCCGTTCACTCGCATACGTACTCGGTTGCTGTGGAGGTTCCGTCTTTACATCTAGTTTGTAGGTGCCCGCTTCCTTAAAGGCGTGTGTAGGCGCTGTCCAGCGGCAGGACCCGAGACACAAAATCCCTCAGACTCCGGGTAGCGGCAGGTCCAGAGGGTGAGTTATCCCGAGGCATGGAAAAGGATTGAAAAAGCTTGAGGAGCCAGGAGCCCGTCCCCGGGCGAAGGGAGGGAGTGAGCAGGCGGGCGGGCGAGGGATGCCGAGCGGCGGCCGCCGCCGCGATGTGCCTTTGTGTGTGTGCGGCGGGAGCCGGGCCGGGACCTGTGCCCGCGTCCCGGTGCGAGTGCCCCGGGGTGCGCGTGTGCCTGCGCCGGAGAGAGGGGACGGAGGCGCCTCTCTGCGCTGCTCTCCCGCTCCCTCTCTCTGAACGTCATTTATGTGAGAGGAGCCCTAGCGGCCTCTCCATAGAGCGGCTGGAATGCGAAACGTCAATAGTGACGCCATGGGAGCCTGACGCTACTGACCCCCCCCCCCCCCCCGCCCCAGTGTGTGCGCCGCGCTCCCGCCGCACCGCGCCGCGCCGAGCTGTGCACAGCCGTACACAGCCGAGAGGTGCGGAGCGGTGCGGAGCTCCGGCAGAGCCGTGCTGAGCCGCCGGCAGCGGGACGGCACGGCCGGCCGGCCGCCTCGGGCCTCCTGCCCGCCACGACCTGGCGAGTCGTTCCCAAATCTGATAATAATAATAATATTAATAATAATAATAATAATTATTAAGATAGTGATAATAACAAAATTATTATATCTTTACTGGAGTGGCTCAAATGAAAAGAGTTTTGCTTAGTTACTTAGTGGAACTTTTAGGATTAATTAATAAAGGTTTCTTTCACTTTTTTCATTTTTTAAAATGTTTTTTCTTTTTGCCTTTTATTTTTTTCCGAATTATTTTCTCTTCTCCAACTTTTTTTTTCCTTTTTTTCACTCTCTTTTTCTTTTCTTTCGAAACTTTCCAGTGCGCAGGAGCAAGGAGCAGGTTGCGGGAGGTGCCGCTCACAGAACGGGCACAAGTGCGAGCGGCCCTGAGAAGCGTCCGCGCTGTCGCCTGCTTGTGACTGTGTCCGTGTGTCTTTCGGTGTCCGTGTGTCTGCCTGGGACACCGGGCTGCCGGCGGACGGCTCCCCCGCTGTCTCCGCTGGCAGCAGCCGCCCGCCGCCGTGCCCGGTGCCGTGTTTACATCCACCGCCGGCGGCCGGGATCTTCGCGACTGTCACCGCAGCCGTGACGGCCGGTGCTGCGCTTGTGCTTCGCACAGAAGCGCTCCGCCAAGCGAGTTCTCCCGACGGACGGGAGCCGGAGCGGACGAGGCGCCTGCCGCCCCGAGGAGGAGGGACCGGCGGCAGCGGCGGCACTTTCGCTTTGCCTCTCGCTTCACCATCAGCTGCCGGCACCGCCGCGGAGCGTGCTCACTCCCGGGGAGACAAAGCCGGGGCTGGCGCAGGGCTCGGCGGAAGCCGCGGACCGGCGGCGCGACGGCCACGTCCGAACCCGGGATCCCCATCCCGAGGCGGTGCGCGCCGTTTTCCCCCCGGGCGCCGGGGCGTCCCTCGCTCCCTCCCTCCCTCGTTCCCTCCCTCCCTCCGGGGCCGCGGCGCTGCCAGACCCCGCTCCCCCCCCCGGGGGAACCCGCCGGGCTCCCCGCGCGGCCGCGCTTCCCCTCCGGACGCCGCCGGCCCCCGGCGGGGGCCAGCCCGCGCCCCCACGTCACCGCCCTCGTGCCGCCGCCGCGGCCAATCCACGCACAGGACGCGGCGGGCCCCGTTCGGAGGGGCGGGGCGCGGCGGGGCTGACGCACGGCGGCCGCGTCATTGACGCAAGCGGCGTTGCTAAATTTAGCCCCGCCGGGCCCCGCGCGAGGCGCTCGGGATCGCGCGCGAGGGAGGGGGCGGGGCCGGGGCCGGAGCCCATTGAGCAGCGGCGGCGGCGGCGGGCGGGAGCGCGGGGCTATTTTTGGGACACCCCCCCTCCCGGCCCCCCCGGTTGTGATCCGGCCAAACCAAATATAGATGCGGGCGGGTATTTATAGCGCCGGCGAGTCCCATTGTCGTGGGGCCACGCCCCCGCCCGGCTTCCTCTGCGCAGGGGGTGGAGTGCGGGGCAGCGCACGGGGACCCCGGCGCGCACACCCATCCTCCCGGTAGCCCCCACGGTGGCGCGGGGGGGGGAAGCCGCAGCCGCACGCTGGCGGGGGGTGCCAGACCCTGCTTCCTCGTAAAAAAAAAAGTCTCTTGGTGGCTGTGGCTGGAGTTCCCCTCCGCGTGGCCGGCTCGGTGCGATTCCCTCGGTGCAGGGCGCTGCCTTCCCTCCCTATCGCATCGCGTGCCATCCCTGCACGGTCCCCCGGCGAACCACTGCTGACATTCCCGAGCGACGGCCGAGCGCCCGCGGCGCGGGGGGGTGGTGGTGCGGAGGCGGCGGAGGGGATGTAGGCAGGATCACCCCCCCGCCCCGCCGGCGAGGGACACGCGTAGCAGCGCGGGGTGTTTCCGCGGCGGGGATGCCCCGCTCGGTCGGCCGCGGCGGGGATACCCCCTGCCTGACGCAACGGAGCGGAGCAGGGGCGGCGGCGGGCACGGCGCATAGCGCCGCGGTGACCTCATGGCAGAAGCGGCGCTGGTTGGGAGTCCTCCCCCCGCCCCCCCCCCCCCTCCAAACCAGCCCTCCCTCCCCTCCCGCCTGTTGAGTAAGCGCCGGGAGAAGCGAAAATGCCATGACGGGCCGGTGCGCTCATCCCCGGTGCTGACACGGCGCGACAAGGGAGATTCCCTTTGATGCCGCTGCCGGCGTGGGCGGCTGAGGGCAAGGGAGGAGAGACAGAGAGAGGGTGGCACTTTCCGCCCACCCCTCACCCCGGGCACTGGGCCCGATAAAAATACTCAGTTTTCCATGCTGTCATTTCTCCTTTGCATCTCGGCCTCTCTGCTGGGAAAGGGACTCTGGGGAGCGACGCCGCCCTCCTCCGGGCCCCTCGCCCCGCTCCGGGCGGGCTACCCCCGAGAGGGGTATAAAGTTCTAGAGTCATGCCGAAACTTGCAGCTCCGCACTGAAAGTGTGTGCAAGAACAAAACGTCGGTGCCAGGTGGACTGTCCTAGAAACCGTATTGCTCCCCCCGCCTTTCCTCCCCCGGGTACTCCGTGCAACTTCGCAGCTTCCTCGAGCTGTTCCTGTCTCCCACGACGTGAAAATATCGTCATGCAAGAAGGCTAAAAAAAAACCCCAACCAACAAAACCCACTCCAAACCCAAAACCGGCGGCAAGAGTGTTTTGAAAGCCTTTAAAATAATCTTTGAGGTGCTATTTAAAGAACAGGAAATGGGATGTTTGGAGAAAACGATTAGAAAGTGGCATTGAGTGCTCTATGTACTTCGGGCAGATGCGGGTGTTGTACAGGGAGCCGGGCACTTGCTCACCGACCGACCCAAGGCAGTGGTTCCCTTTAGGGAGAGCACGGTCTGCTGTCCTGCAGTTATTTATGACATGAGAGGTCACTCACATTACTCTGTGTGCTTCCCGTGAGGCGAAAAGGAAGTTCTTATGCAAGGAACTCCCAATCCATTAAGCATAAACACCGAGGTGGGGGTGGGGGGAGAGATAAGGGGACAGGAACAACAGTAGGCAAATTGTCTAACTGGTGTGTACACAGCTTGATTTGCTGGAGGCGGCCGTGCAGGAGAGAGGGCCAGAAGGATGTCATTCCCAGGGCTTATTGGATAACTCGGAATAATAAAACCAGGCACTGCAACAACGGGAGGAAACCTGCAGCAGTATGAAGGAGACCTTGGGTGAAATAAAGTTCAAGGAAATGGGGAAGGTTGTTGAGGGGCGTTTGCTGGGTGCTGCCAGAAATGGGGAGACTGAAGGTTACACTGAGAGCAGACAGTGTGGAGAGGCTGAGGGGTTCACTTCCAGTACCCACGCATGTTTGCATTTATGGCCAAATAATTTGATGACAACTTGTTATCAGACTTTGCTTGGCTTCCCCAAGACCAGAGCCAGTCTTTAGGCTGCAGATTTCTGGGGCCAAGGCAATGAAATGTCACTGTTTTTAGGGTTAGGATACCCAAGTCGAACTTCTGAAATCCTAACTGGCTGCCATCTATCCAGAGGCACCTAAATCGGACAATGATGAGACAAGGGAGAATGGCCTTAAACTGAAGGAGGGCAGGTTCAGATAGATATTAGGAACATTCTTTACTGCGAGGATGCTGAGGCACTGGAATAGGTTGCCCAGAGGTGTTATGAATTCCACATCCCTGGAGGTGTTTAAGACTAGGCTGGATGGGGCTTTGAGCAACATGGTCTAATGGAAGGTTCCCTGCCTATGACAGGGGGGTTGGAACTAGATGATCTTTAGGATCCATTCCAACCCAGGGCATTCTATGATAGATGGTAGTGCCATAGAAATGGCATCTAGTCTAACCTCCTATGCAGAGAGTATCCCCTGGCATTTTTTTCAATAAAATTTCCTGTCTTCCTCCAGGATGTAGACAACAACTGTTCATCTGCCTAAATGCCATTCTAGGGAAACCCCAAAGAGGAGTTGGTTAATGCACCTAAATTACACAACAGTTCAGTAGTTCCAGCACTTGCACAGAAAACAGGACATTCAGATTCACTGAGTTTGTCTGGGGCAAGGAGGCAAGGGTGGGAATGGGGAAACTTAACCTACATTCCCCACCTCCCAGGAGATTGCTGTAATCTCTGCATCATTCTGGGTGGTATCTCAACCACTTGTTTGAAGTGGTGAAACCACTTTCAGGTTTGTGTACAAGCACTGTAGTCTAGTGCTTCAGGCTGTCTGCTAGGATGGAGGAGATCTGCCTATCCTATCCATTCCTGCTCCAAGGATGGCTTGTGTTATTTTACATTACACACCTATAGTATAAAAATACTGCCATGGCCTTAAGAGAACTTTCTTACCTGATTGAGCATGATTTCTATGTTAAAGTTCCTTTATCCCCTCCGTATCTTCGTAGACAACCAATAACCTGGTGATGCCATTCTTTCAGATAAAGGTCAGTGTGGATTTGAGTCTTCTTAAGAGCTGAATCACAGATCTTCTGTTTCTAGGGAGTGCTGTAATTGTCAGAGCTACAGAAGTTGTACCTATATCCTTCCAGCTGTGTCTTTGAAAAATCTCATAGATGACATAGGGTTCTACTAGCCTAAAACTTCCTGCTGTCCTAAGCTACATCTCCTTGCTCCGGAGGGGTGGGATTTGGGATACGGCCCTTATCATTGTATTGAACTTGGTCTTGTTTTGTACCCTTTCCTCACCCTGCAATCATGTGAAGGGTTAAATGATTAATTTGGATTTCTGAATTTGTGGGCATGGGGTACTAGAAAAAACACTGCAGTTTTTAATCTCGTCATCTAAAACGTTGGGTTTAGGTCTGAGTCAGAATCCTGCCCTTCAGAGGTATTCTGTCATTCAGAAAATAAATATAACCCCTTCTGGTGCTGATCAAGGTGACTAAAGTCTTGAAAACAGGGTGTGACCCTGGTTAAAATGACACTTAGCAGAGTTTGATAGCCTAGAACAGCAGCTCTGCCTCAGCTGCCTTATAACATTAGGCCAGCATATTTCTAGATGAGAGGTAGCATGCTACAAAAGGTTATCTGGACACCCATTTTATCACTGCTGTGTTTCCAAACTGAAAAAGGAACTCATTCTGCCTCTTTTGCTTGAAAGAAGCCTTTGTCATAGAGAGGTCATGATGAGGAAGAGGGGAAGGCTTATCTTAGTCTTTGGTGGTGTATTTGGCAGGCTGTGCCCTGCTAAAACCGAGTCCTAGTCTTCAGTAAATGAAGTCCCAATATAATCCAGCCTGCTGTCATACTTTTACAGTCAAACATTTATCTTTTCTTTTCACAACTAGTTAAAGACATGGTTGCATGGTTTATGCTCAGATTTTCCAAATGACTATAATTGGATCATGGCCATGCATTGGAAATTTTTGCCCCAAAGGAAGAAATTTTGAGAAAGATTCAAATGATTCAAACCCAGTCTTTTATGAATGTTAGAAATATGCACAGTATGCTTTGTTCACAATAGCTCTGTTTTCCCAGACAGAAGCTCCACCAACTGGTGGAATTGCCCTGGAATTCTGCAATACCACAGATGGGGAGGCTTGAATATTCCTGGACTGACTCAGCCTGTTCACTTTGCCTGGCTTGTAAGACAATAGACGATTCTTCCTTGGTTGTGGAGATCCAAAATTAAAAGAAAAGGAGGTCACATACTAACAAATGGAACGACTGCCTTTTAGACAAGCCCACAGACTGAACTGTGATCATATTAAGCAGAGGGGCTGTTGAGAGTATAACTCCTACTGCCAACGTAAGAGCTGATTAGGAATGGGAGAAGCCAGGACCAGACAAGGTTCAGACATGCAAGCACAGCAGATTATTAAATAAGGAGATGAAGGAGCATTCAAAGGGATCGTAAATTAAGTGCATTAATTATGTAATAATGAAGCAGCTTTAAGCTGGACTTATAATGGATACAAAAGAACTACATTTTGCATTGGCCTTGATACTTTCAAAAGGACAATCTTACTTGATTGTGCTCACTTGAAGAAAAATGAGAGTGGGGAAGAAAAGAAAAAGGCTCAAGCTCATCTTATCCTAGGCAAAGATCTCACAGATTGTAATGTTTATTACAAAGAGATGGATTTTAATAAAAGATCAAGGCCATGGGAATGGTTTAAAACCCCCCAAATGTAATATTTTCCCCTCTATCTCATAATTAATAAAATTATAGCAATTATAATTATTATTTTTTAAGTTATTTTTCTGGGTTCCTTTTGGGCGGCTCATTTCTACATTTAATTCTTGACTGGATTGTCAATCTTTATTCCTAAGAAGGAGTCTATTTACTTACCACATGAAGTACTAAACAAATCAACTGTATTGTTGTAAAAAAAATAGTTTATACCAGATAATCATTTAGGCTTGTTCAGCAGGCACTGCCTTTTTGGCAGACTTTCTACTTGTGTTGATAAAGGATAGCTCCTCAAAAGGAACAACTTGTAACTTACTTACTTTTTCTAAGATCTTTTAAATTTCATCTGCTTTCTACTGCACTAACTTTCTGGTTACCCTCTTTGTTTTGCTCCTAATGATTTCCAAACCAATGGATCTTCCTATGTTATTGAGCATTGCATTTCATTTACTCTCTTCTTCTTGGACCACATTTTCTCTGTTTTCTACTATTTCCCTATCTGTTTCTTTGTCTTCTCACTACTGTGCTGTCTGAACTGCCCATTCCCAAGACCCAAGGGGTAGCATTTCTTCAGCTGTAGTAAGATGAGGGGTTTGAGGAGAGAAGTGAGAGACCACAGCTGCCAGGGCAACTGCCTGTCCAAGTTTGCTTTTTGCTTCATCTCTATCCTGGCTTGTGCATTTGCACAATTTCACTTACCTTTACCTGCTCCTGTTTCCCCATCTGTTAAATTACAACAGAGTGTTTAGGAAATAAAGGCACAGAAATGAGAACTAATTACTATTATTGTTTATTTCTTACTAATGCACAAGGCCTCAAACACCTCAATGGCAGTAATTCCTTCTTTTTTTTTTTTTTTTCCTCTTATATAAAGAAATGAATAATTTACCTGAGAGAAACTGGACTATTTCTTTCAAGCTTATCATATCTTAAAGATCAGAAGTGGGCACTAGTATCACGTCACAGGTTAAGAGAGTTTAAGCATCAGCTTTCTTCAATCATGTCTAAACCTTCTGGCATCTCTGAATCAGCTGAAATACGCTGCTAGAATGAGCTGATGAAATCAGTTCCATTTCCACCCCCCTGCACTATATACGAAAGACCAAATCATGGTGTATGCACCCAAACTTACAGCTCAACCTCCAGAAGGAGGGTGATGAGCTCAGAGTCCAGTCTTTGGGGTTGTGAAAATCATGAAATCCAAACTTGAATGAAACTGGCAAGTTGGGGCTGCTGCAGCTCAGAGTGGGCTGGCAATGCCATGCCTGGAGCTGTGTTACGCGTGCCTCTCTGTGCAGCCCTCTGGAGACAGTGGGAATGAGGAGTGCCAAAACAAACTTAGGAACAAAAGGAGCAAAGTGCACTGAGTGCAGGTGTGCTGTGTAGATGTTGTGGTTTAACCTGGCGGGTAGCTAAGCACCACACAGCCAGTCGCTTTACAAGCCCCCCACAGCAGGATGGAGGAGAGAATTAGGAAAAAAAAAACCCTAAAATTAATGGATTGGCATAAAGACAGTTTCATACAACAGAAATGGAAAGTCTTATTCCTACTACTACTGCCACCACTAGTTAGAATATACAAAATAAGCAGTGCACAGTGCAACTGCTCAGCACCTGCTGACCAATGCCCAGCCTGTTCCCAAGCTTTCCTGCAGCTTTACGTGCTCAGCATGATGCCATATGGTAAGGAACGTCCCTTGGGTCAGTTGGGATCAGCTGTCCTGGCTGTGTCCCCTCAAAACTTCTGCATGCCCAGTCCACTCACTGGTGGGTTGATGTGAGAAACTGAAAAGTCCTTAACTTAGTGTAAGCTCTGCTCAGCAACAAGCAAAACATCAGTGTGTGTTACCAAAAACTATGGAAAACTTACAGGCGGAGTGCTGTATGAGATGATGGTGTGGTTCAAATAGCAAAAAATTTGAAATATCGTAACAAGAAGTGAAAGTCAAACACATGTAATATAGTTTTAGAGAACAATCATCACTACTTCTGGGACACTTAGAGCAGAGATCCAGTTACAGAAAGCCTATGTGTCTCAATGACAGAGATGAGGGGGAGAATGGCAGCGAAGAGATTCCATACCTTGTCTTCTGCTTGCTTAAGAAATCCTCTGAGTGTTTGAGCTTCACAAAGGCAAATGGGAAACAGCAAGTGGAACTGAAAAATCAGTGTAGGTGCTCACTCAGCACAGATGTGCCATCCCTGAGCAGTGTTCAAAGCTGGGTTGGATGGGGCCCTGATCAACCTGGTCTACTAGAAGGTGTCCCTGATCATGGCAGGGGCTTGAAACTAGATAATCTTTAAGGTCCTTCCAACCCAAACCATTCTATGATTCTATGTGTTTCTCTAGTAAAAGGTCCTGTGCATTTTCCAAAGCAAGAAGACCAGCAAATGTCTTTGCAAAGACTTGTCCGGCATAGTTTGGGCCAATCTCAATACTCTGCCTTACACGAAGAGAGCAGAATGTTGCACAGCAAGAGAATTAATGAAGATGATTATTCTCCTATTCTGTACTAGGATATGTTTTGTATTTTTATATTGTGGATGATGAGGCAAAAGCTTTGTCATGTTGCAGTAAAAATTGGCAATAGAAACTAATTAGAAGTTCTGGGCAATTTAAAAAGCAAATTTCATTCCCATTTTCTCTTCCCTTCACCAAAGCTTTCATGTGCTGAGTGCAAGAATAACTGTGGTGTTTTCACCCTACCAAAATTCCCCACTGATCATTCTGCGCAGTTGTGGTTCCATGCAAGGGGAAAAAAAGCTTCCTGCCATCTGTTCTAAATTAGATATCTTTTCCTATTATATTTCCCTGTTTTATTGTTTTTGTTGCTGATGAAGTAGTAAGTTAAATTTTCAGTATTTCTACCCTTCAGAGTTTAGGCAATTCCCTTTATTTTCTATGGTGCTGCTCTTATATTAAGCCATAGTATCATGCTTTCAACAGAGAGGTAACATCACTAAGCTTTACAATTTTATCATTCATTATACTTTTTCCTAGCATGGTATTTAAATAATGACAAGAACATGAAACCCCCTTTCTAACACTGGAGGCCTTTGGATTTCCTTTTTTCCATCTCCTATAGCATCATCAACCTAGTAACCAGATTGCCTCACCAACAAACTCCTTGGCTATTTACTACTTTTCCACCTAGGCATTAATGGATCTTCTTCTGTCTGGATCTCTTGATGCCCGAGAAAGTCCTTCTTGGTCGAAGGTTGGACTGGATGATCCCGGAGGTCGTTTCCAACCCTGATTACTCTGCCGTTCATAAACAGGCTTTTATTTAAAATGGTACCATTTCACGATTCCTTTCTTTCTAGCTGTCCAGTTGGCTCTTTGGTCGCTTTGCTGTATTACAAACATTTCTGGTGGGCTCCACGTTACCTGCAGGATTTGTGTCACACCGGCACACTCCACTAAACTCCCTTAATCCCCCATTTCTGCTCACGCGCTGCTTTCGGGTTTGTTTTTAAACCTTCACCGGCGGAGCCGCTGCCCCTTCCCCACCTCCCCGAAGAGTTTGCTGCCATTTGCCGTGCCGTGGGGTGGAACCCAGCCAGGATTACGCTAAGCGGTTGTTCCCGGGCAAAGCAGCCGCAGGACGCCAGCTGGGACTATTTGCTTTAACCTCCTTTCCCCACCGTTCGCCGGGGGCCGCCTCGGACGCGGGGGTGGGGGGACCTTCCATTTCCCCGTTTCCTCGGGGCTCTCCCTCTCGCCCGCCCTGTCCCCCCGCGGCGCGCGGGCAGGTGACAGCGGTGGCACGCGCGCCCGGTCCCGTGACGCGCGCGCCCGGCTGAGCGCCGCGTGACGGCGGCGGCGGCGCCAGCAGGTGTCCCCGCGCCGCTTCCCGGGACAGCCGGGGCGCCCCCGCGCTGGAAGGGACCGCTGGAGATCATCTAGTCCAAAGGCCCCGCCAGGGCAGGGTCACCTAGAGGAGGTTACACGGGAACGCGTCCAGGTGGGTTTGGAATGTCTCCAGAGAAGGAGACTCCACGACCTCCCCGGACAGCCTGCTCAGTGCTCTGCCACCCCCAGCGCAAAGAAGTTGTTCCTCACGTTGATGTGAAACTCCCTGTGATTTAGTTTGTGGCCACTGCTTCTTGTCCTGCTGATGGGCACCGCTGAAAAAAAGTCTGGCCCCACGCTCGTGTCACCCGCCCTGGAGATATTTACGTGCATTAACGAGAGCCCCTCTTCAGTCTTCTCCAGACTAAACAGCTCCAGCTCCCGCAGGCCCTCCTCGTAAGAGAAACGCCAGATCCCTCTCGGGCCTGTTCTTGGCGCGGGGAAAAACTCCGAAAAGCCTCTTTGCAACTTTCGGGAGCTGGGAAGGGGACGGGACTGTCACCGAGAGCAGCTCCGGCTCCGGGGAACGGCGCGTCCCCAGCACGGGATCTGCTCGGGTCCCTTCCCACGGGGGGCTCGCTGACCCCGCGGGGGAGCCCCGCTCCCGCCACGCCGGGACACGGCGGTGGGAGGAAGGCGTTTGGAAGCTGCCGTGGGGCTGCTCGTCCCACGCAGGCGGCGGGAGTAGCGGCGGCTCCGGAGCGGCACCGCCAGATCCGGGCGGGCGCAGCTCCGCTTCCCGGAAACCCGAGCACCGCCACTTTTACACTTTTTTATTTTCCATGGGGGGGGGGGGGGGGGGTTTCCCCATGGGTGGGGGGGAGAGCGAGGAGGGGGAATCCCCCCGCCAGCTCGCGACCGCCGCCTCCCCGCCCCCGCCACGCGCGGTTCCCCCCGCTCCTAGCCCTGTCACCTGACGGCGCCCACGCCCGCCCTCCCCCCACCAGCGCGTGCGGACGGCGAACAAACGGCCCTTTCCTTTCTTTCCTTTTTTTATTTATTTTTTTTAATTTTTTTCCCCTTTCCCCTCTCCGCCTTCTCCCGACTATAAATAGCTCCTGCGCGCCGTGCGTGTGTCACGTTCCCATTGCGTGCGCCTTACGCTGACGCACGGGGGCGGTGCGCTCCGTGACGCCAGCGCGTATCCGGGCCAAGCTATAAATAACCTTCCGGCGGCCGGTGCCAGTGGCGGGCGGGCGGGCGCTGCCGCTGCTGCTCCCGGTGCCGCTTCCCGCGGGAGCCAGCGGCCCCGGCGGCCCAGCTCCCCTGAGGGGCTGTGGGCTGCGTGCGGGCAGGCCCAGCCCGGGCAGGCAGCTCGCTCCTCTGTGAGGGCCGTACTGCGCTCGGGCAGCAGGTACTGTCTGTCTCTGCCTCCGCCTTTCCGCCGGCGGCGTGACGGGCCCTGAGCGGTGGCAGTTCTCAGCCTGTTCGGAGTTCTGCATCATGAAATGTTAAAGGGCTTGGAGAGGACCTTAAAGGTCAACCAGCTCCAACCCCCCCTGCCATGGGCAGGCGCATCTCCCACCAGACCGGGCCACTCAATGCCACATCCAGCCTGGCCTGCGGCATCCATGTCTGCCCTGGGCAGCGTGTTTCAGTTTCTCACAACCTCGCAGTAAAGAATTTGTTTCATATGTTTAACTCATAGTTCCCCTTTTTTCAGTTTGAACCCATTACTCCTTGTCCTATCACTACAGCTCCTGATAAAAATTCCTCTGGTTTCCATGTAGGCCCACTACACTTACTGGAAAGTTGCAATGAGATCTCCACGCAATGTTCTTCTCACCTCCAGGCTGAACAGCCTCAATATTCTTAGCATGTCTTTGCAGACATACAAATCATTATGTGCCCAAGTGTTGGATGTCAGTTAGTAATTCAGGAGTCACTCTGCAGGCGGCCTGAGTCCATGTGCAGCCGAGATGGGAGTACATAGCAGAAGCTCTAACTTCAGTGCTGCTGTTCTCTCTCTAGTCTGAGACCCCAGGCAGGGTTACAGTAATCTGTGTGTATTTCGGCTGGTTATTACAAACATAGGCAATGTATTCCCAGCTATACAGTGGGTGTCTCCTCAATAGACTTAGCTGCAGCCATCTTCCAAGAAAATAGAAATATTCTATTTTTTGGATCCCTTTAGGTCCCGGAGAGAAGTGAATGTTCTTATAGCCTAGGCAAGTTCTTTAGCTGGTGGTCTGCTGTGTAGAAGTGGCTGTGATGGCTGGTCTTTTTGTGTCAGCAGGCACTGGGCCCCCTGGGGCTAGGAGTGTATGTAGCAAGATAACTCATTTTGCAAGCAGCTGTGCTGGCTGAAGATGCAACTCTCCCCCAGCGATTTGCTGCCGTTCCTCTGCCAGAGTTACCGCCCCCACAGCTCTTGAGTTGATGTTGGATAAGTAAGCAGCTGGATGAACTGTACTAATACTGCCTGAGGCGCCCTAAGGAGGATTCCTGCAATCCCTCTTGCTGACAGAGGTTTGGACTTGGCTGTCTGTGGCTGTCTGTGATGGCAGCGCTGCATGGCAATAACACCTATTGCAGTGATACTCAAAAGGAGATGCCTGCCTGTCACTTTAGGCATGGGACAGCTTTCCCGTGAGTACATGGGGTACCTGGGGTTCAGAGTGGGTACACAAATCCTCAGGTCAGCCTGGTTGGTAACACCTCCGGGTCTGTTCACAGCAGGGCTTTACGCCAGGTAACCTCTTTGGGTGAGAGTGTAGGCATGGACAGCGTGTTTGGCTTTCCTGTCTGGCCGTCTCACTTGCATCCTAAGTGTATAGGGTTAGGTTCAAAGATAGGCCTGTCTGAAGAATCTAATGGAAAACAGTTCTGTAAAAAGAAATTCAATTCTATGCTTAGATTATTGCTAAATGGTGTTAAAATAAATCATTACATGGTTTTGATTGTAAGGTTTCTGAGTATAGGAACATCACAGTTGTCTCTCATACCCCTTACTGTTAGCACCAAGGTGTGCGTTTCTTCCAGAGTGACATTGCAAAGCAGTAACAAAATTTAAATAGCAGATTTACTTAAAAGAACTCTTCTAGTGCTTGGGGTTTCAGGAAATCCAACCATTTTAATGGCTTTCTAGTGTGTGGTTTGTTGGCCTTCTTTGTGCTTCATTTTGTAGGTTAACATCTAAAACTTGATTGGTTTGCTTTAATTAAAAGTACTTGATGCTACATTTTTCTTGTCTTGTGCTTTTATATCAGTGGAGTTCAGCAAACAACTTCTCTCACTTGCAGAATTAGCCACTTTGGTGATTTAGGGCTTCCACCAAGTTTTGTGCATTTGGGGAGTTTTGTATGTGTTTTCTGGCCCTGGTAGAGTAGACAAATTCATTTCTGTCTGCAGATAAAGTAAAAATTTTACAACTAGTAGTGTGTTGAATAGTGATACTTGTAATTTCTAATTGCTAGTCAGCTTTCTAGGGCATATTTGACAGTAATTTCTTGGACAAGTGTGAACATTTTTAAATCTCGCAGTGTTTTGGATGTATGTCCTTCTCTGAGGTACCTGGTCTGTTGGAACATTATGCAGAGACTACGTCAGCCTTCTACCATCATCTTTGATGCTAATACCAGCTTCAGTTCTCAAGCAAATGGTTTACTTCAGTAATTGCATTCATGGAGAGAAACTCAGTGGTTCTGCAGTTACTTTCTCTGTAAGGAGGAGAATTTTCCTACACTGAGATGGCTGCACAGGTGAGCTGAAACTAGGAACAGCTCAGTTATCTGTGGCAGATTTCTTTTGGCATATTCCAGCATTGCAACAGGAGAGATTACCTGTGACATCATCAGTGGAATAGATGGTGTCATTGCCATTACCTAGTCATCCTCAAGTTATGAATTCCAAGCCACTGACAGCTGTTTAGAGGCAAGGGAAAAAGATGAAATGATCTACTTATGAACAAGCTCTCAGCCAACCTTTCTGAACATGGTGGAGTCGAGTCACAGCACTGTCTTTGCAGGAAATGTTGGTTTAGGGTCTATTTACTGTAAAATTTCAAAGAGAACTTTGCTGAGAGCTGTCGTACAATGTACCACTGGTGGGAGAAATATGATCTTTAGATGTATTTGACTAAAAACACTCTTCCATTAAACTCAACTTGATCTTTTTGTTTGAGGTTCAAGTGTTTTACTGATGGGTGATGTAAGGGGTTTTGATAGCAAAAGCACTTAGGTGTGCAGTAAACTCACTTCCTGAGGAAAGTCTAGAGTTGAGACAGTTGAGAGTGGGTCAAGAAAAGCTAGCTTTAACATCATGTCACTTCTTGATGGTGGTACCCAAGGCCTTGAATTAAGGAGAAAGAAAAAAGTGGGAAGTCAGAGGTGATCTTGGTGGGGCTCAGCCCAAAACAAAAAAAACCAACAACTCTCTCAGTTCATGTGCACGGACAAGAATTCTACCAGTGTAGTGACTCATTTGAATAGAAATTTAACCAGGACAAAGATAGAGCTTAGGGAAAAGCAAAGAAAGATGAGTTTGACACAAAGTCATACTCTGTAGGGTAATAAAGCAAAAAGCTCGTCTCCTTTATAGCTATCTCCTCTGGCTGGGATGCTTCTTAATGCTCAGTGTTGAGAGTAAACAATCCCCTACGGTGATGCTGTCTGTGATCGGGCTAATGAGAAGTGTTTCTGTCATTGCAAATGGTAAACAGTAAAAATATATTTGCAACAACTGGTCAGATATTAAAATAAGAAAATCAGATATTAATGTTACAATATTGTACATTCTTTGAGTACTTCAAATGAAATTATTGGTTGGGTTTTTTGTTCTAGTTTGGTTTGGTCTTTTTGGTATTTGGTTTTTTTTTTTTTTTTTTGTTTTTGGTTTTTTTTTTTTTTGTTTTTTTTTTTTTTTTTTTTTAATATCTATTCTTTCTAAAGGTTTGATCTCTAACTTCAGGTAGACTGCAATACTTGTCAGTGAAGTCACTCCAGTCTGTTTTACAGAATTCAATGTGTCAGATACATTTTCTAAATACAAAAAAGAAATTCTATTCCTTCTGTGATGTATGTCTAGGAGCAGATTTGCAAAGTTTTATTTTGAGCAAATTCCTGTTGATTTTTTTCCAGAAATGTTTCATTTGTTGAAGTGAAGAAAATTAATTTAGAAGAACATGTTTGGATGGAATATAACAGCATGCATGATTGTATTAAAATCCAGTTTGTTATCTGAATTACAAGCAACTGTGGCTTGGTATGTTTCTTGAATATGATTGTAACAATACTGTATGCAAGGGTTCCATGTTCTAAAAAAGATTTAAGTGGCATTGTTTTCTTTCTTCCCTTGTTTTGCATTTAATGAGAAGCAAAAATGGGATAGAGTGGGAAGTCATAAGCAGAGAAGCACAAGATAATGTGGTTTGTTAATGTCAGCTTTCAGCTTATGTCTGTGGTCACACGTTAAAATGCCCTTCTCGGTTTCTATGCTTTCTGTTCTTCTTTTCACTCTAATCTGTCTTCTGCCTTGTACCTCTAAAGTTTCCAGTCTCTGTTTTGGGTCTCCTTGCTTCCACAGTAGGCCAGTTCTGGACTTTCCTGCTGCACATATCCCTAATTGACTGATTTTTTTCATTTATGTAGTAAAATTAAGAAGTGATTTCATGTTAACTTTCTAGGGTTTTAATAACTCTTATTTACCTTTTTTTTCCCCAAGCTGGTCTCCTTGTGGGAGAAGTGCTAATGAAACCTGCTAATGTCTAAAGCATGTGTGGCTTTTTCTTTTCTACATTCAACATTTTCCTAAACATTTTTTGACATTTGTCTTTCATTATGCACTCTTCTACTGACTTTGTTGTTCAGAACTGACTTCAGTCATGAATCGAAACTAGTAAGGAGTTCTGCTCTGGGATCTGGCATGTGGGGGAGACATCATACATACTTATGTATGATGGGATCTGCACATGGCCTTTTCTATGAGGGAGTAGCTCTTCCCCACTTATTTGGTCTGCATCTAGCTTACTCTTCCATGGCAAAGCCAAGACTTTTGTGCTGGGAGGAAGACTCAAGCCTGAGATGTGATATTCTTAAGGCTTTTAGAGCCAAAGAGCAGCAAGTAGTCACAGAAGACTGGTGACTGCTTTCCATCTCCCATTCCTCCAAGATGATTTAGAGAAGGACTAATCCCCTCTATGTGAGGAGAGGCAGTGTGGTCTTTCTTTGTGTGAAGGGCATTGGTTACTATCATGCTGGCCCTTTTAAATCTGTGTGTCAAAGTGATTTGATATAGTATGTATTCTAAGTAATTTATTTACAGAAATATGCTTGGGTTGGTTTATTGCTTGCTTGGAATCAATTTGATGCTTAAAAAGTGCATGATGCTCTTAATTAACTGCTTCCACTTAGCTGTGGAAGGAGTTCTACAAAAATAATGGAAGGTAACCAGTGCAGTCATCTGCAGGTTGTTCTAATTTCATTTGAATTACCTCAGTCAATGGTGAGGGAAAAGCTAGAAAATGGGTGATTGAGGATATAAGTGATTGGTCTTGGCTGTGATCATTTGGACATTGGGCTGATTATTGGTGGACATGGTTGGGTAGGGGAAGGGTGGATGTACAAGAGAAATTGTTTGGAAATCATTGATAGAACTTGGTAGGAGTGATCAAACAGGAATAATAGAAGGAAATAAGTCTTGGTAATACTGGGCAAGATCTTATAAAGGTTGTAAGGATTGGAATAAGTGCATTGGGAGACCCTAAAGAAAAATATGGGAAATGTCGCACTGAAGTTCTGCAACTCCAATAAAGATTTTGGTTGATTTAGAGCTTGTTTTTTGCAAAATTTTATAATGTAGACAAAACCTGATAGTTAACCACTACTTCGGAATGATGCCTGAATTGCCCTCGTAAAATCAGTTTGTGCATCCTGGTATAATAATTGTATAGGTGACAAGATTTGAGCTTCGACATACACTGTCACGTGAACAGAAAATGTTTTCTTTTTGAAAACTCTCCTATTTGTTTTTTAAAACTGAAGAAAGGAGTTAAATGCTAAGCTAAAGTAAGTTCTTGGCTGAACAGCGTGTGGGATTCAGTAGATTAATGGATGCATAATTGTACTCATAGGAGGAATGGGTGTGTATGTCTTTACAAATGACTTGGGAACAAGGACTGAAAGAATGGGTGTGGGGCTAGATGTTGTAGGGGAGATATGTAGTAATAGGGTTGGGGGGGTTTGTAGTAATAGGATTGGGAAGGCTGTACCTTCCCAGTACCTCAGCCAATGGGGAGAGGAGGAGGGCAACAGGCAACAGGAGTTTAAGATAAAAGGAGGCTGTGTCCTCCAACAACTCAAGAGACCCCACAGGGGTATGGCCTAGTGGACTTGCCCATTATTTGAATAAAGTTGGTTTCTGCAGGGCTTCTCTGTCTCCTTTGTGGACACAGGCCTTTGGCAGCGTGATTTTCCACACAGTATGGATTATTTATATTTAAGCAGTTTCCTGCATTCAGATTGTGCCTCTCGCTTGTATAAGTACTGAACCACTCCCTCCCCCCATAATTTCACTATTACTTTAGAAGCTACAAATCCTTGTGCTCGGGTTGGCCACCGACTTTTAGTAGCCAGTCATATGGTATAGATTTGCAAAGCTGACGCAAAATGGAGCCGTTCATCTCCTCCCTATTACAGGCTGCTGAAAGCATATTGCCCTGAAGTTCTGCTCATTGCACTGCAACCCCGCTGAGCACCAAGACAAGTTCAAGGTTTTAGTTTTGGTATTACACTTTACAATGCTTGGTGGCAGCAGCCCAGGCTGCCCGAGGGAGCACCTTCTGCAGTCACGGCCGCTTATGACAGCTGCATTCCTCTGGAACAATGGCATTGTTGGTGAAATGGGGAATGAATGGGAGAGACAAATTGCTTCTGCAGCTAGCCCACAACTGAGGGATTGATTCCTGGAACACATCAGAGCAACTATAAACCTCCCTGTCCTCGGAATTAAGCGAAAATTCACTTGCTTCAACCTCGACTTTCCACAATGACCAGGGGAAAAAAAATCCCTAGGGCATAGACAAGGATGATTTCTGTTTCTTTTTTAAAAGCCCAAATAACAATGTATATGAAAGTATAGGGTAAGAATAGGGTAAATTTTGTCTGCTCTCCTGTGCAGTTTTGTTAGTCTGCCTCATAACTCCTGCCCTCACAACTTTCACTTAGCTGGCCAGCAGTAAAAGTGTTACTTAGGCTTGGTTTTTTTGGGTGAGGAAAAATCCCAATCAAAGAGGAGACAATAGAAAGTCAAGCAGAAAGACAACTCAGAAGAATGTTTCTAAAAATTTTGGCTTTTTTTTTTCTGCTTCCCTCTTTCCTCTGCACATCTATTCTTAATACACTTAAAATTTACAGATATGTTATATTGTTGAAACACAAGAGTCTAATTTATTAACTGTTTGCAGGAGTGTTGCAGCTGCTCTTGGGACAAAAACCTCACTGATCTGTTGCAGCTTGCATTTAAATTGTAGATCAAATATCAACAAGAAAATACTTGCTACAATTTATTCCATAAAAGCATTGGACAATGTTGATAGCCCATTTGACTGTTGTTCTCCTTTTGCTCGAAAGCTCAGTTTTGAGCCTGAGCCTAAAGGAACTCTGAATCAGTTCAGAAATAGCTAAAAAATGGCTTACTCTTCAAAAACAGAAGTCCACCAGATAATGGGTGTCATTAGAGGGTGACTAGAGCTCAAGTGTCTGCGTTGCCAAAGGAAGCTGGTGGGTGTCACATTCAGAACAAGAGGAGGTGGTTCTTTGCACAGTGTGTGGCTAAGCTCTGACATTCTACACCCGATGACATGACAAACACTACAAGTTTCTCTGGGTCCAGGGAGACAGCAGTGCAGAAAACCAAGCCAGAACTATAAACACAGCATAAAAAGTCAGGAGTGGTAGGTGTTCCAGGGTTGTGTTCTGATGCTATTGCCTAAGCATCTTTGGTTGTAGCCAGTATTGCACAGAATGCTTAGGGGATCACTGACCTGGCACAATGCAATCGTCTGTATTTTTATGTTTAAAAGAAGTCTTTTCAACTTCTTTTAAGAGGAGGCCGAGGGGAATGACGAAGCTTACAGAGACATCAAACCTAAAGCTGGCTGTTAAGCAGCTTTAGTGCAGAAAATCTTGCAGTTCTTGTACAGCTGAGTGAGAGAATGGCAGAGGAAAATCAGAACAGATACATTTAAAATAGTGCATGTGCACTAATGATATGTACTCAGTGATGTGCTCTATTTTGTCTGTTAACACTCAGGAATTATCCTGGACTCACTGTGAATAGTTATGTGAAAATGTTAGCTCGATACTCAATAGGGGTCAAAAAGGCAAGCAGAACCATTTTAGGAAAAGGTAGAAAAAGCAAAATTAAAAAAAAAAGTAGAAAAAAAGAGAAAATTCCATCAAATTGGTATATGAATCAGTGGAGATCTTCAACACTGCATGCATTTTCAGCCACCTTATCAAAAGGGAGGTAGAATAGAATTTAAAAAAAAATCCAACCTCAGCAAAGAAACAAGAATCATTGGAATAGTTTTCATATAAGGACAGAGACATTTTTCCCCTTAAATAATAGATTTCAGGGGAGAGGAGTTGATGGCTCTTTACAGAGAGATAAATAGTGGACAGAGGACATATATAAAATAATTTCTTTCTCTCTAATAAACCACAAATTAAATTTAAGTCTTCAGGATGAAAGCTTAAAATGAGTAAGAGGAGGTACTTCTAAAGGAAAAAAAAAAAAAACAAAAACACAAACAAATGTGGTGTTGTCACTTCTGGTTCAGAAAGACCTTGAACTGGCTCTGGCCAGGAATGGTACTGTGCTTTCCTCAAAGTAGCCAGTGTTGGCCACTGTCAGGGGTGGCAGAGTTGGTGAAATTGCAGCCTGTTGTGGGGAACTCAGCCCTGACATCAGGAGAAGGTGCTGTGATGCTCCCCAGTGTGACCTGTAGTGGAGGAAGCATCTTGTGCACAGGATGTGGTGTGTGCCTGCAACAGTTGAGAAAAGGAATGCTTTGTTTCTGAATATAAGGAAATGAAAATGAATCAAATTCAATGTAAAATCATACAGAAGACCATGGCCTGGTTTGTTACCTGCCACATCTTGGTTTGATGGGTGATTATATCAAAATGTTTATAAGCTTTCTGTCATCTGTGGAAGATGATCAGTGGGATGGTCCAAAGCCGCATTACTCTCAGGTGCATCTTATTGTCAGTGTACCCATTTTCATCCCTAAGCCTTTAAAATGCAAGACAGGAATGAAAAAGGTTTTTTTGCTGATCTTCTGGGTATGTTAACTTCATGGACTCAGGAGGGACCTAGCAACAAAGACAGTCTTGTGGATACATGTCTGTATAGTTTGTCAGATGCATTTGCTGGACCACCAGGCTAATAATAAAAAGAGAAAATGAAACTTATAAAGTTACTGTTTATTTACTGCAGGATTTAATCACTCACACTGGAAGTAACTTTACTCTTACCAATGTCTTCTTTTTCTTCTTTTTTTTTAAGAACACTGTTATGAAGCAAGTGAGATAATGCTGAAATATGTGTTTTCTAGTGCCTACCTGCTCAGCACCTCTTAGAAAATACCAAGAAGCTGGCCCCATGGAAAGTGTCTCCTGAATCAGAACGAAGGCAATAAGAGAGAGTCTGGAGTTAAAACTTCTGCCTACAACCAAGTTCTGAGAATTGGTGTCGTGACTCCCATCTTCAAAAAAAGCACAATAATTAGATAACAAGGAAATTAGTCCATATACAAGCAACAAAGATGCTCCATGCAAGTACTTTTCACAGTTAATAGACAATGCTAAGTGGTTTTTAACTCTTAAAATAATAATAAAAAATATCTGGTATATGTGTACTGGTTTGAGTAATTTCTTTCTTCGAGTTACTGGACTGAATTTATTTTTTCTTTAAACATAATGTCACACTTACCTCCTGTAGGTGGGTCTTTGCTGAGGCCTTTACATGTCCATTTTTGTCAGACAACTGACTTTTGATTTTTCAGTTGGAAGACTCAGAAAAATGTGCAGTGGTAGAAGGAAGAGCAAATTTAAACCTGTGAGCGTTCTCTTGGTGATTTTGTGGTACTTGAATCCACCAATGCTTTGAGGGTCTCTGAAATTTGAAACAACTTACTTAGATTCTTAATGCTTATAAGATAAATAAATGAAACTTCCAAACCCCTTCTGTGCACGGATACTAACAATTTATCCCAGGTACATTGCTGACTTTGCCAGTAGTGTGCTTGGCACATTTATTTATGTATTAACTAAAGCTTTCCTTTCAAGTAACTTGCTGGCATATATGTGACTGGTGATGAAAGATGGTCTGGCCATGTGTGGGTCTTCACCCCACAGACATACCTCTTCTCTTGTGTGATTGTCTCTGATGGGCAATATGTTTTGTCCTAAGACAAGATACCAGGAGGAACTCTCTGGATGCTCTCATGAGGAATATATTCACTTTTAGACAAGTGAGTAAAACTGCTAAGATGTGGTCACATGTGTAGATAAAATCATAAAGTAGCTCTATAGGTGCTTTGTGATTGTGTGTCCTGCAGAACCAAAGACTGCAAACCTGTAAATTTTTAGCTCAGCCTGCTTATATTGTAACTTTCTAGACCTGCTTATTATATTTTATATTTCATTGTCAGTGTTTAGATATTGTTTTAGCAATAAATCTAATCACAATCATTTATGCAATTCTGGTGCCTGACTGACTTAGTTCTCTTCTACTACTCTGTTACAATATATTAAATCAAATTTAATTATTCTGGACCAATAGAATCTGTTTAAGTTTTCCTTTCTGCAATACTAAGGAAGTTATGAGCTGGTTAGAAATCTGCTGTTCTGTTCAAATATTACTCCATTAATTCTTTATTGTTAAAACAAATTACCTATTCCTGTATGTTCCTTTCCCCTTCCCTTTTTCAGAATTTAGTCAGTTATTAGATGCCTTTACTGGTTTGGTCAGTAGATCAGACATACTGGTCTTTGGTTTCTTGGATCCTTCTTCAAGTCATTAAAAATCTTTCATGTTCAGTATCTGTCATTTTGAGGCTGAAACAGACTGAAGTTGTATGATAGACATAATAGTTTATGATTTGGGGAAAAGTACCTTTACGTTTTTGGTTTTGTCCTAACCTGTCTTTTGGCCTAGTGTTCAAACTCCACTGGCCTTATAGAGAACCTCATTCATCCCTGATAGCAGTGACTTCTGACAATGTAACTGCATTAAATTGTAATTAAAATAGTGTAAAACCCCCACAGCTTAAACCAACCAATAAATCCAAAAGGTAGGGAGGTCATGAGAAAAGACCCAGACTCCTTTTCCCAGAGTTCATTCTGGTAGTCAGCCTGTTGAAGAAGGAGAATGCTTATTAACCTCACAGAATTTTGAACTTCTCTGTAAAATGTTTTTTGTAGTAAAAGTTGTTTTTGGTCATCCATTTTATGCAATTCTTCCACTGTTTTTTTTTTTTTTTTTTTTGGTTTTTTTTTTTTTTTTTTTTTTTTTTAATCTGAATCACAAGGGACGATGAAGTTTCTGTGTCCTTTCTACAGGGGCAGAGGATCAAAGCTGTGATGTGCACTTGGATGTAGGCACTTAGCATCCATGTCTCTTAACACCTTCTCTCTCTTTGGTCTGCTTGTTCCATTGCTTTTTCCCTCCAGTCTCAGTGGGAGCCAAGACAACAGGAAGTGGAGGAGGAGTGTGTTCAGCAGAATTGTTTTCCCCTGATACTCTCCTAAACAGGATCTCTGGAAAAGAGGCCTTCTGCTTCAGGACTTCCATGCATTATTAGTGTGATGCTCTGACTCTGCATTTAGAGAGTACCCGTCTGGCTTTCTGGTTTCTGCAGGGAGCTTTTGTGTGGTAACAGCTTGCTCGGTGAAGTAGATTCACCATGTGTGAAACTAAACTGGGCCAAATTGAGAAATTTTGCCAGCTAGGTGGAGCTCCCCCACTAAGTTTCTTCCTGTCTTGGTTTGTACAACCTTAATCACTATTGCTGAATCTGAGAGTTCATTTAAAAGATGGCCAGTTTACACAGACTAAAATCAAAATGTGAGATAAGCTCTCTCTTTGCTGCAGGTGGAGGTGAGCACATAGTAATCCAGGGATGTATGGATCTGCATTGTTATTGGGCCTCTATCTCTCAGTGGTGTTTTCATTCAGTGCAGTCCTGGAAGTGCTGATGACACTTTTCTTTGTGGGTAACAGAATTTTTAAAATACTTTTCAATTACTAAAACATAGTCTGTAGTTTGCTGTAAGATAAACTTAACACTTAGCTGTACCAAACACCTGCTCATAGCAAAACTTATTCTTCCCCCTGCAATCAAAAAGGGATTCTGTAAGCTAGGCATCTTTTGTTTCCATACTTGCTAGGTCTCTAGAGAGCACCAAATCAAGGGATCTCTGTCTATGTGTGACAAGGATGAGACTTCCTACTTCAGCCTGAGATCTGAGGATCAGATGAAATTCACCACATGTTTTTATTCTGTCTCCACAGTAAAAAAAATTGCAGCACATTTTAGGCATTGATCTACATTGAACCACATAATTTTTCTATTGGCCTTTAGTGGTGCTGAAGACACTTAGTCTTCAGTAATTTTCAGTAAATAAATGAAGTGAAGCTCAGTACATGGTTTTGCTGATAGTTCAGGAAGAAATGCATAAAATCTGGACTGCTGTCTTAGAGTAAATTTTTATTTTGGAAAAAGATAATTGTATTGTTGAGGATGTGAGAAGACCATAGTGTATATCCTTACCAGTGTTCAAAATAATGGCTCTGGTTTTGTTAAAAGCATGTGTGGGGTCAGTTACTGCTGCTCAACTGTGAAGCAGTAATTGTTATATTCCAGTAATATGTTTGTTGTTTGCTGTGATAACCATATGGTGGAGTAAAAAGTTATGGTTCTGAATTTGAAATGTAATAAAATAGAGCTGGTAAGAAGCTAATTTCTTTTTCCACAGAGCTACTTTTCATAGTACGTTTGAAGTTTTAAGGACCATGTTGAAGTATAATTAAATAAAGCTTTTTGGGGAAAAGATGAAATAATGAACAAATAACTCTCTGTGCCAATAATCAAAGACATTTGTTTGAAACCAAATTTCTCCAACAGAAATTGGTGTATATATGTTTCTACTGTAATATGACAGTAGACTGTAGCCTTGTGTTTGATATGTATGAAATATATTGAACCACTTGCAGTCATTGTTTCAATTCACCAAATAACCAATTAAAAGGAGAAGAACAGTATCATGTAGCATTAAAAATGGCAAGTCCTTTTGTCTTTTTCCTGAGGATATGCATGCATTAGTGTAATGCTGAAACTACTTTAATTCCACCCGCATTGTGTAGGAAAAGTTTAAAGAGTTTGAAGAATGCCTTTAGTTCAGAAGGTAGTCTCTGACATGTCTGCTGACTCATTTCTGAAAAACAATGCTCTGGGGAGTAGCAACCTTCTATTAGTTAATGTCTTGTGTTTTAATCGGTAATGGTGGCACATTAACACATTTTAGGTATAACATGGAAGACAAAACACCAGAAGGAGAAGGCAGGAATTTGAAGAAAATTTAAGCAAGTCATTTTCACATGCCTGATTTGGAATGGTAACTACATTTATGAAGTTGTGGAAAGAAGGATATTTAAATGCAATGCTAATTTAATTTTATAAATACAGAATTATTATGAAACCAAAATCTATTTTTACATATTTGTCATTCCATAACATTGGAAAAACTGTTGACCCTAAAGCATATGCAGTTGTTGAAACTTAGCAGCATGTGGATTTATTTACAATTGCAATTCCAATTACTTTTTAACTGAAGACTTTTTAACATAGTGTGTAGAATGATGTAATGTATTCTGTGCATTATGTGCCTTTTCATCACAGTGTAGACCTAAGCTGTGCAATGATGACTTTGTCTTGTGGCTATGAGCACATTTAAATTTTGGAGGAAGATGAGGGTGTGGGGCCTTGGTTTCGAGGAACAGATTCAATCTTTGCTGCAACCTAAGTGCAGTCTTTCATCTGATGATTTTGAGCTAAGGAGTGACCTGATGTTCATTGACTGTTGGTTCAAGGCAAACATTCAAAGATTACTTGCATCAGTAACTAAGGATTTATGTAAGTACCATAAGTTTTGGTTAGAGCAGTTCATTCAATATCAGGATTATTACTTAAAATAAAAAAAATATTTGACTTCTTAAGCAGAGCTGTGGAAAAAGATTTCATGCTCTGGGCAAAGTCACTAGAATATGTCAGTGCAAGTGTTCTACTTCTCATGGAATTACAGAACTATAGAATAATATGAGTTGGAAAGGACTTTAAAAGACCATCTAGTCCAACTGTCTCTCCCATGGGCAGTATATCCTTCACTAGATCAGGTTGCTTTAAGGCGTCTCCCACCTGACTATGAACACTACCAGGGATGTGGCATTCACAGCTTCTCTGGGCAACTTGTCCCAGTGCCTCACTACCCTCATCATGAAAATATTTCTTCCTTACTTCCTGTCGAAATTTACCTTGTTTCAATCACTTGCTTTGTTACTACAGGACTTGGTAAAAAGTATTTCTTTTTAACTCAAAGTATGAGGCCTTGCGGTGTAGTGTTTCACTATACTCTGAAACACTCTCAAAAGCTCTCAGTAAGATTGGCTGTCAATAGTAATGAGTGCCATGATATTACGTGCCTAGGGGGAGAGTTATTAGTTTTAAAACACAATGGCAAAGATGTTAAATCAGTGTATCAGAACAACTTATAAAAAAAAGTTTCACTTAATGAACTTCTCCACTTCTGGAGCTGACACTTCAGTGTTAGTGATTTTCTATTTCTCTAGACACACAGCAGAGAATTTAAATGACATGACATAAGCTGCTAACATTTCAAACCAAACAACAGGGCTGTACATTGGACTGGAGAAGAAGTTTGACTATATTTTTTGGAAACCTTGAAAACTGAAGATGATGGAAGTTTTGCCTTTAGGTAAAGACATCACTGTGAATGATTTCTTACCTGTTGGCATAATGACGTCACTTGCCTCCTGGGTTGCCATAATCAAATTGCACACTAATGGAATAGTCAAGCTTTCACTGGCACCCTCTTATATTTCAGACCATTACCTGAGGACATGAAGGTGTGTTTCAGTCCTTCTAAGATGGAACCACTGTTGGAGTTATATATATATATATATATAAATAAATAAATAAATAAATAAAAAATATATATTTATGGCAGGGGATATTACCTGTCCTTGAGAAAGTATGTAGGTATGAGGTTATCAGTCACTATCTTCAGACCTTAAAGGTTCACCCTAGGGGGAAGCCTTGAAAGCTGTACAGGGCTAAATGCAGGATTCTGCCAGGCATTGTTTTCTTCTGAGTCACAGTCACTTCTCAACGTGTTGGCAGCTGCTGACTTTACAAATAGCTGGACTTGCAAGAGATGTTAAAATACCATCTCTTTATTCAATACCCATCTTGCTGCTGAAGAGTATCACCCTGGTAAATCCTGTAATGGAAATAAGCATGCTTATGTTATCCACTACAGGCCTATCTAGAAGGTTTGATTAGAACAGCTCATAACCTGCAGACTGGACTGATGTGAGTGAGGTAGGGCTCTTTTGATAGTGAGGCTTTGCAAATGGTAACCTGCAGCTGATGGGCTATGAGGAGCAGCCAGGAGGGGTGGCAATTTCCTACCACACAACTAGATCTGAAAGAGGATGTATGCATGCAGAAGAGCTTGTTCTTACTCAGAGTGCTACAGCTTCAATTCATGTTGATATAGG
This sequence comes from Vidua macroura, assembly GCF_024509145.1. Taxonomy (NCBI): domain Eukaryota; kingdom Metazoa; phylum Chordata; class Aves; order Passeriformes; family Viduidae; genus Vidua; species Vidua macroura. The sequence goes on from NC_071571.1 coordinate 93,807,662, forward strand.
AGAATGAATACTTCTCCAAGAAGGGAGAATTCCCTTTCTCCAAATGCAGTTATTACTAGTACAATGTTGTGTTTTAGCTATAAGCTGTGCCAGTGTAATGCCAGATTGGTATCTCTGTTCCTCCTAGCAGTTTTGCTTAAGACATCACACCCTTTACTGAAATCTTCAGGTGTATACAAAAACAACAAAAAACGTTATATAGTTGAGTATTTTTGTGGTTTCTCAGTAATGTTGTTCTGGATAGGTAAATAATTTAAAATGTTAAGTTAAAGGGATTTTTAATAGTGTGGACTGCTCATAATAAATGTATTAGAATAAACAGGTATTTGTTTTTACTTGATGAGTACAAATATTCAAAAGGTGTCTTAATCCTTGGTTGACTGTATATTGGTTTTGTTTTGCTGTTTGTAAAGACTCAGAGAAGGAAGTGAGAAGTATTTTACAACTTGAATTAATTGTAACCTCCAACAGACTTGTTGCAACATCTGTGGCAGGAGCCTATGGGGAACATGAATATTCTGAAAAGGAAAGCTTTATACCTACTTAAAGACAATTGTTTATTTGCTTGTTTAGCGTCAGCAAATAGAGTGGCCCTGGCACTTCAAGGCTCTTGACTAGGAAAATGGTGTACTTCAGAATGAATGTAGTTTACAGACTATTTATCTTACTTCTGCATACTGTTGGATTCAGTAACATTTATATATTTTTCTTTTCAAAATACATTGCAAAACCATCATGAGATATACATAAATGTATATATTGCATAACACATACTGAAAAGATTATACCTCATTGGGGATAGAAGGGGATTTCAGAATAATTTTAATATAAAGAGACTATTTTGAATCACAACATCTTGCTTCAAAGACAAATGTATTAGTACAATAAAAACCGTCAATATCTATCTTTGTGTCACATATTTAAATTATCTCTGCAGCCATAAGTGAAAGGCTATTAAGGTAGCAAACAACAAAACAAAGAAGAAACTGTATTTTAATATTTATCAGGTAAGGAAAAAGGACAAGTACTCCGATGAGGAGATCAGTGGATAGGGTTTATAGTATCATGCGCTGTGCAAGTTGAAGGGGATTTTGAAGCAATGAGAAGCTACCAGCAGGTGTAGTTTTGATTTGTGATGATGGGTCTGGTTAAGTGAAGAAAAATACACATATGGCATATATTGATGATATTGACCATGCTCTGCTTGCTTGAAGCTAGAAATTGTCCTGCACTTTTGGTTACAGCTATCATATCATCCAGATAAAAAAAAATTATGTATACATTTCTCCCCAGTTTTATCACAGATGCAACTGCTTCTACTTCTCTGCTCTCTACTGTTTTCTACACTGATGAACACTTCTAATGTGACTAATATCTCCAAAACAGTAGTGACAGGATTCCCTGTGCTGTGCTAGGGAAAGCGGCTGTTTCAAAGGGTGTTCAGGACCTCCAATGGAGTAGTTTTCAACAGTGACATTCTTTGAAATTATTGACAATTCACAGAATACAGGGCAAGTACTTCACATTGTTCTTGCTTCTTGATAACAGTTTTCCTGCCTGTGTCTGCAAAGAAATATCCTGGCGAGTACAGGAAGAGGCAGAAAGGTGAATATAGTAGTGCCAAGCACAGGAAAAGGATAGAAGACTCTAACTGTTAAGAAAAGCGAAAACCTTTTGATGTTTCAAACCCCATTCAATGATTTATCTTCTCAATGCATGATCTGTCCCTAGTTTTCCTAGTTTGTTAAGTTTCTAACATGTCATTGATCATATTTTAAGAGTACCAGGGCAAAATTTCTAGTAAGTGAGGAAGTGTAGTAGACAGCAAGTCTAATCTTGGGTATGATGGTAATTCTTAGCGAAGTAGCAGAACAAATTCTAATACTAACTTGAGGAGCAAATTCGCTTTGTTCTGCTTCTAAACAGCATATACTTGGAGATATGGTCAAGGTCAGATTCAAGTATTGACCAAGAAGATATTGGAAGGTGGTATGTTCTCCATATGCACATCCAGGAGGGAGTTTTAGAAAGTTACTTCTTTTAGAGATGTTACTGCCATGTAGTACGGAATTTGTAAAACCATGAGACAGGCTTACATCTAAATTTGACGGTAGCTGTTGCATGAAAAAGATAACCTATGGTATCTCCATCTCAAAAAATACCCAAAACGATCATCAAAGATTCTGTATATCCTGTCAAACAACTCACATGGTGTTTGTAATTCCATAATCACATTTTTCCTTTTGATGAGTGAATCAACTATGTAAAGATTCCCCATATTGGTTGCAGTACAGAAATGGGCAGAAAATACAGCAGCACATGGTAGGAAGAAATAGAACCTTTGTTGGGAGTAGTTTTTGGGCTTGTCCATAAGTGAAGGCTGGGTTGAGAGCAGAGGTCAGAATAATACCAACTGTGAGATGTACCCTCAAGCCTGAGCACCATCTGCTGAGTGATACTGCATTTGTGTGACCTATCTATGTCACAATTACTGGCTGATTCAAATTTGTAGAAACACTTCTTCTATCTTAAAACCACAATGAATGTGTCTTGGAAAGGCATCTTTTCTCTTGGTACTTGGGAGGAATAGCTGTGATTTAGGGCAGTTTCTTAGGTAATGATCCAGGCATTGCGGAAACCACAGTGTGGTTTCAAGCACAGAATATCCTGGTCACTCCTTCCATGAGGGAGCAGACTGGTAAGAGAGGGGAGGACAGACATCTGTAGCAACATTGTTTGATGTGAGCTCCTCTTGGTTAGAGGACAGTAACATGGTCCAGCATGCTGCATAGTCAGCAGCAGGGAACACCACCACTTTAATTTCAAGTGCCCTCTTGTAAACGACAGGAGACTTGTAGGTGTCAAAAATCCATCATTCTCTTTCTTAACCACAGAAATCTTACACAAGATGAAATCAGGCAATCTAGCAATCAGCCAATAAAACTAAGTAGGGAAAATGTTGGGCAATACCTGTTTACATCAGTATCTCTAGACAGCCTGTATGTGACTGCCGTCAGCTGAAGTATGTAAACTTCACTCAGCTGTGGTGTGCTGCCAAGGCTAACGTTACTCATGCTGGAGCTGTAGCAAAAGGTCTCTTGAAGGAAGCCCACTTTGGTGACTTTTGATACCCAAAGTACTGAAAAGGCAGAGTTTTTCTCTAGACAGGGACACCCACATCTGCAGGGTGGTCATCAAGCTGAGCATTGGTGTGGCTCTGGAACCTGCTGTTCCTCAGAAGAGCCAGAGCCTTGATGGTGAAGGGGAATCCTGGTAGGGATGTGCACATGCTGGAGCTTTAAATCTGTAGAGGTGTAGCAGGCAGAAGGGGTCTGAGAAAACTGCCAGGAGTAGGAGGATGGGGGGACATGTGGTTTAGGTTGGTAGAAGCCAAGGTTTCTGAAGGATGGATGCTTGTTGGCCTCATTCTTTCTCTGGTACCACCACTGGGCTGTCTCATCAAACCTTTAAAAGAGACACTCTTGAAAACAGTGTTTTCATAGACTTTTGCTGGCCAGCCTTAGACTATTTAGCCTGGCCTGCTGCACCATACTTTGGGAATGCCTTCTTAAGGGAAATTCTAGTCTATTTATTGTAATAAAGTTCTTAATTCATTGTCAGAAGACTGAAACTCTTTTGGGGATTCTGCACTATTGTCATTTGACATGGTGGCTGTTGGGGATTGTGGATGGTTTAGAGGCTTATGGGGGGTATTGGCCTATCACAGATTCCCTGGAAGCTGCTGTGTGCCATGGGGGGCCTTGGAGTCTATTCTGTCTTGCAGAAGGAGCATGCTCTACCACCCCCAAGGAACAATAACTTTCAGACAAAGAACATTTTTTCCAGATCTCTCTTGCAAACATGGAGCTGAGTGTAGAACCCTTTCTGAGCTGAGAGGTAGCTGAAGAATTTTGTGTATCTGCTCAACCATGAAGCCATGAAGGATGAATGTTGGACAGAAGCTTCTTTAGAGGGTGATATTTTGGGACTGTCTAAGTGCAGATGGTTCTTGTTACTCTAAAATCAGAAAAAGAGCTCCTGAACCCTAGACACCTTCTGTCCTTGTTACTGAAAACAGATCCACTGAATTATGGAGTAAATGCCAAAACACCTAGAAAAGCAAAATGGAGTGCTCTGAAGCCATAGGAGGAAGTTTGATTCCTGAGTAAATAAACTACTTTTGATGGAATTCCGGGATAGCTAGTGCACCACTGAGATAAATTATGGATCTAGACCAGGTGTGGAATGTGTGGGACAAAGACCCAGATACATCTGCTCAAGCAGGGTCTGTGTAGGGGATGAGACAGAATGAGCAGGCACACCAGCTCACCGCTTCAAAAAAAAATGAGATCCTCTATCCTGCTCTCCCTTTCTTTTTCCATCATATGCTTAGTGCTTTCTCTGACACTTGTATTTCTCCAGGAGTTTATTTAATTCACTGAAATGAAAGACCCATTTGTGTCATTTATGTTGTAGGCAGTCTTCTGAAATTTCAGCCGTAAAATGTGACAGTGGACTATGGTGGCTTTCAGCTTTCAGAAGGGGACAAGAAAGAGAGGGGCACAGAAAGAGAGAAGGAGGAAAAGAAGAAATGGGCAGACAGATTTCATATTTTCAGCTGCAAAGAGATATTTATTGGCTTTATCTACCCAGTGAACTTATGCTGTGGCTTTGTGCCACTTAAAACAATTTTTCCAATTAAAATTGAAGTTTTCCTTACTAAAAATTGTAAATGCCATTTTTCCATTTTTTTCACTTGCATAAGGAACTGATAGATAAACTGCATTTTTAGCTCTTCACATGCCTGAATTTTTCTGAACTTGCTGAATTCCATGACCTAGATGTTGGTCTTCTCTTGTTTCATGAGGTATGTTCCCTGTCTTCTGTAGGTTTTTTTTCACATCACTTAACATCTAATAAAATCTCCAGCTAGGGGTAAAATAGATAAGTAGAAGTCAAACAGCAACAAAATATTGAATGCCAAGCATCTGGAACTCCGATTTAAAATTTGGAGTAAGCTTCATTGCTTTACCCAGTGCTTAGTTCCAGTGGACATTCAGATTAGAGCAAGAAGAGATGGGGTATAAATAGCATAAATACAATGGTCTTTAGAAGCAATAGGGACTAATAGGGAAAGACAGGTCAAATATCAACCAACAATTTTAGCCTGAAACTCCTGAGGATTATACACTAACAGCTAAATATAGGATCATTCTCTTAAATTCAGACAAAATAATTAAGGATGGAGAGAATTTGATGTGGTTCAAGGCCCACTAGGAAGAACAAAGTCAAGTAATTTATTTTCATAAGTCTGAATTCTTATTTTCAGTGAACAAACTGACTTGAATGACTGTCAACTTCAACACTCAGTTGGCCAGAACAAACCTGTCCATTTCACTGATGACTGCAGAATTTTCTTTACCAAGGAAGATCTTTCTCTCTGTAAGAGAAACTTGGGAAAAACTAGATTTTACATTTGGGACTATTAGACTACACTAGGTACTTTGTTCTTTTAAAAATTGTGTTAGTTGAATAAAGATAAAAAGCAGAAACAATTAGACCTTTTTTTGGCAGTGTCAGTAGTAGTACATGCATTAGTGGTTCAAGGATCCTACATTTAGACTTTAGAATATCTGTCAGGGAGTGGTTCTGTTTATCATGACATTAAGTAAAAAAAGAGAAATTTATAAAAAAGTGTTCAGAATAACATATCTTTGCAGCCAGCTCAGACCTTTGGGCATGCACCTTCACCTTGGCCCTAGGTAGTGTTTTATGTACAACTTTGATGCAGGTATTTCAGGGTTCCTTTTCCCCCTACTCGCCAACTCAAAACTGTGCTTGCTCTTTGGATGGAACTAGACTCTGGAGTTTTTGTCTTTAAATGGTTACTAATAATTACCAGTGGACACTGCAGCAGCTGTCAGCAAGAAGGGATGAGGAGCAGGCAGCCCCACTGGACGGAAGGGTCTAGAACACTTGGATGTGGGGGTAGTGAATGTGTGCCCTGCAGAGTCAAAGACCCTCGTATCAGGAACAGGGGAACAAACTTGGGGTCACACAGAACACTAACTGAAGATGAAGAATGGGAAAAGTGGGTATAAGGTGCGCATGGAAAGTTAGGAGCATGAGAAAAATGGGGGAATGTGAATGTGATGTGTTACAGCAGTTCTGCTGCTTTAGTCTGTCAGTCTGGTGTGACAGAATGAATGGGATCCACATTTCTGCTGTTCCTTACACATTCTTGTCATATTGGCTGGTTTGCAGGCATATATCAGAGAATTCATTTAGATTTTTTATTTATATCTGAAATCTGCTCTAGATGAATTTGTAGGTCCTTTGCCATGGATGGTTTTATCCTTTGTCTTCGTAAAAGCAAAGATCAACCCACAAACTTTCATCTTTCTTTACTAATTTAGAATTGAGATGTTTATTACATCTGTCTTGCCTGGGGAAAATCCCATTTATCACGAGCACACAGTAGTTTCTTCTGTTTCATCTGAAAAGCTGTTCTTCTCAGTAGGCTGTGCCTCAAAGATACTTGCTCTAAAAGTCAGGCTCAACAAAAGCCACGCAGTTTGCTCCATCCTATCTGCTTTAAGCAATCTGCAGCAAGAGCTTCTCCTAATACAAACAAACAGTGCATTCTGAAACCTGAGTATCTTTGAAAAGGTGTTGATGGAGAAGTGTAAATGAGAAGAAATCAAGCTGACAATATTTTTTAACCTACTTTTAAAGCTTACTTTAAGCTTAAACTTGGTGTAAGTAGAAGGGTTGGAAAGGAGTGAGGGGCAGGAAAGGATTTCTTTCATTTTCTCTTTCTTTCTTTCTTTCTTTCTTTCTTTCTTTCTTTCTTTCTTTCTTTCTTTCTTTCTTTCTTTTCTTTCTTTCTTTCTTTCTTTCTTTCTTTCTTTCTTTCTTTCTTTCTTTCTTTCTTTCTTTCTTTCTTTCTTTCTTTCTTTCTTTTCTTTCTTTCTTTCTTTCTTTCTTTCTTTCTTTCTTTCTTTCTTTCTTTCTTTCTTTCTTCTTTTCTTTCTTTCTTTTCTTCTTTCTTTTTCTTTTCTTCTTTCTTTTCTTTTCTTTTTCTTTTCTTTTCTTTTCTTTTCTTTTCTTTTCTTTTCTTTTCTTTTTCTTTTCTTTTCTTTTCTTTTTCTTTTCTTTTCTTTTCTTTTCTTTCTTCTTTTCTTTTCTTTTCTTTTCTTTTCTTTTTCTTTTCTTTTCTTTTCTTTTCTTTTTCTTTTCTTTTCTTTTCTTTTCTTCTTTCTTTCTTTCTTTTCTTTTCCTTTTCCTTTTCCTTTTCCTTTCTTTCTTCCTTTTCCTTTTCCTTTTCCTTTTTCCTTTTCCTTTTCCTTTCCTTTTCCTTTTCCTTTTCCTTTTCCTTTTCCTTTTCCTTTTCCTTTTCTTTCCTTTTCCCTTTTTCCTTTTCCTCTTTTCCTTTTCCTTTTCCTTTTTCCTTTTCCTTTTCCTTTTCCGTTTTCCTTTTCCTTTCTTTTTCCTTTTCTTTTCCTTTTCCTTTTTCCTTTTCCTTTTCCTTTTCCTTTTCCTTTTCCTTTTCCTTTTCCTTTTCCTTTTCCTTTTCCTTTTTCCTTTTCCTTTTCCTTTTCCTTTTCCTTTTCCTTTTCCTTTTCCTTTTCCTTTTCCTTTTCTCTTCTCTTCTCTTCTCTTCTCTTCTCTTCTCTTCTCTTCTCTTCTCTTCTCTTCTCTCTTTCCAGTTTGTTTACTCTGTCTTTGTGCCAGCACAGTGTGGGTATTCAGTTTCACTCCTTTCGTAAGAGTTTTATACAGAAATGCACTGAGTTTTTAATTTCTATGGTTATGGAATGTGGGGGATGTGAAACCTGTTAAAAAAAAAAAGTAGAGGTTCTATACTACAAAGCCACAGAAAATATCCCAGGAAATTTAAGGACAGATGTAGGATTTTGCCCTGTTTCAAACCACCTTTAGATTGGTTAGATTTCACTGTGGTATAATTGTTTTGCAGAGTTGGTTGCCACAGACTGTATGTCTATGGACTGCTCTAAGGGTGACCCCAGGGCATGGTAAACTACTTTTGGCTGCTACTAGGAGCAAGTTTACAACTTTTAGCTGCAGCAGCATCCTCCTCCTTCTTGTCCTGTATGCTGGGTAATATATGACAGAGGAACAGTGTAAGGGTTCTCTAGATATCCAATCAATCACAGGAAATAGCTGGCACACAGTTTTGCTAATCTTTAATCTGAGTTTGGTTGCATGGGGAGAACTTTCTTGCTTCTTCTCTCCATGGTTATAATCTACCTTGAGTTTTTTTTACTCTAGATAATATCTGATAAGACATTAAGGACATGATAAGTATTTGTTTCATATGAAATTTAAGACGCCATTAACATTCCACTGAATTGTAAAATTGTCAAGCTAAAACCAGCTCTCCTGGCGTTCTGCACAGATGCAATAGCAAATCACTGAGTCACAGGAAATGATTCAGTCAACATTTCTAAACTTTCAATGTGTGTTTTATGGAAGAAACTTGATGTAAATGTTTAGACAGTTATGGTTTTGGGGATAAATATTGCAGTTTTATGTAGTTTGGGTTTTGACGTACCAGAATTGTGGTGCACAGTTGTCAATTTACTGAGCATCTAAAGCTGTTCCATTATCGCATTTGATTCCAGTGTGGGATGTATTTTCTGTGGCTAATGAAACATGGTGTTATATTTGGGCATAACAGATTACACATCAGAATATCAAAGAAAATTATCTTTTAATGACCCGGGATTCCCTCTGCACTGCTGGAAGAGAACTTGCCTGGGCTACCACACTGTTTTCCTTAATTGTTGGTCTCCTCATCTTGCAAATACAGTGCTTCAGTGATATGACCTCTCATGGCAGGTTAGCCTCTGCCCTAAATGATCTCACTGGGTTAGACAGCTTTAGAAGGTTAAAATATTTCCTTACTTCTCATTTTAATTTCATTAATTAAAATAGACAGAGTTCTGACAATTCAAAATTCACCTTTTCCTATGTTAATTGCTTGTAGTTAAAGTGTTTCTTGTAAGTGTTTCCCAGTAAGATTAAAAAAATGTTTTATGTGATAAGTAAATGGACCTGCAGTTTGTTGTTCTTCAAGGACATTAAATCAGTGTTATGGTTCCTGTACAAAACTCTTATCCTTAGGTATACTTCTGTGAAGAAGGCTTGCTACCAGCAGCATGACAGACAAATTCTGCCTTCAACCATATAATTTCCATGTGCCTAACTTGTCTGTAGAGGAAAATAATCCAGGAGACAGCTTCTGCAGGTGAGCAAGTGTGTTCCCACAATCTGCTGGAGTGAGGGAATCAATGTTTGAACTTGAGACAGTGGAAGAACAGGGTGTTGAATGTTTCTGGCTCTGACACGTGAGGACAGATATGTCAAAACTGGTAATGTCTATATGGTTCTAGATTTCCGCCTAGAGGTGGGCTACACTGGAAAGATGGAAAAGGAGACCCCTGTGAATTGACCAGGATGAATCAGCCACCCTATGCACCACAGGACACCAGAGGGTGACCAAAGAGTTTTGGTTCTGTCTGGGCCTTGCTGTGCCAGGTGTGGGTGCCCAGGTGCTGGCAAGGGATGCTGCAGAGATCTCTGTGACAAGCAGCCAAGGCTGCCCTTTGCTGGCCACAGCTCATTCCAGACGAATCCAATGGCCCCACCACAGCCCTTGGCTGAGCCCTTGGCAGCCAAGGTGGTGGTGCTGCAGAAATAATGTGTGTAAGAAAGGGCAAAATGATGCCTGGCAGTGAGGGATGAGGAAAAATATGAGAGAAACAGCCCTGAGAGCCCTGAGGCAAGAGCAGCAGGAGGGGAGGAGGTGCTCCAGTTGTCCCAGCAGAGACTCCCCTTCAGTTCTTAGAGAAAACCATGGTGATGGAGCTTGACCCCCTGCAGCCCACGGGGGAGCAGAAATCTTCACTGCAGCTCATGGAGGACTCCATGCTGCAGCAGTCTTATCCTGAAGGAACTGCAGCACAGGTGAAGGGCCCAATCTAGAACAGTCCATGAAGATCTGCAGGCCATGAAGAGGACCTAGGCTGGAGGAGAAGACAGCATGAGGAGGAAGGGAGCAGCAGAGAGGAGACTGACCACAGACCCCATTCCCCATCCCTTACACTGCTTGGTGAGGAGAGAGTAAAAGAGTCAAGGGTAAAGGAGTCAGGGGTAAAAGTAAGCCTGGGAAGAAGGTAGAAGTGAGGAGTAGATGGTTTTACTTTAGTCTTTGTTTCTTGACATCTTATTCCAGCCTGTTTTTCCGTGGCACTAATTGATGACTGACCTCTTTGTCTTTTTCCTTTCTAATTTTCTTCCCCTGTCCTGCTGAGGAAGGGGAGTAAAAGAGCTGCTGGGTGGGCATCTGGCAGCAGAGCAAGTTCAGCCCAGCATAAATGTGTTTTTCATATATGTGAGGACTGTGAATATTCTAATAAAACTAAATACTTGCTGTATAATTCCTAATGATGAAGTCTTTGATGTTTAATTATTTTCGAGGGAGATGTAAAGAAAAGGTGAACAGGGAAGCAGACCTAATATTGAATAGATACTCAAAGAGCAAAATGAACACAGGTAGCTTTCACTGAAAATTGTCTTAATTTTCTTGTAAGATTTGTAATGACAATGTTTCTTGATTTTATTTTTATCTCCAGGGTGAATTTTCTTAAATAAAAGGCAATAAATAGTAAAAAAAAAAAAAAAAAAAAGAAAAGGAAATCAACAATGCTAGTGATATGTAGCAAAAAACCCCAACCAAACTCCCAAAGTTTAAAAAATGAAAATGTGTCCCTGTGTTCAACAGTCTGTAATAGCTAGCTTTGATAATTCAGCCCTGAAGATTTTGCATTTCTTTTAAAAAAGTTTAAACTTAGTATTGATATGGCCACTTGATAGTCTTCTTGAAAGGATGGAGAAAAAGCATCCTTATAGGGCTTATACCCTGTATTCAGTTTTGTAATTTATAGCTTTTTTTTTTTTTAAGTGCACTATTCTTTGTGAAACTTCACGGGCAGCAGATGGCCAGAAATAAATTATTTTTACAAACAAAAACAAAAAAATCCTTTAGTGTCACTGATACATGCAATTAACTGAAACTTAAAGAAACTACTGTTAATTAACTTGTCAAACTTGCATCCTTCACCTATACATCCTTTTCAAAGTATCTGTTGCAACTAATGTTCACTTTTCCTGCAGAATACTTACTACTATTAATATAAAATTTGCTTAAAGTAAATAACATAATGATTATCATAGCTAAGGTTTAATATTGAAATTGTTGAAAGTGTATTCACATAGAAAGTACTGTGACTCGTGGCTTATCAGACTAGCTCAAGAAACAAAAAATTGAGGCTTTTTTTAGTATAATGCTTCTGTAATCATTCTTCTGGGTCTGTCAAAGCCAAAGTAGCTACAACAACAAATGTAAAGTATTCTACATGAAAAACAGGACAGACTTCTTTATCTCCCTTTTTGAACAGATTTTACATTTATCCTGACTTATGTGATCCTTCTCTTTCAGCTAAATTGTGGTAAAATGAGTCTGCAGTAGTACAGTAAAACAGAATGGAGGAAAATGTTGAGCTTCTGTTTAAGAATCATTCATGGAATTATCTGTCATAATGAAGTTAATAGAAATTAATCAAGGACAAATGCCAAACCCTGTGCCAGGGTTTGCCATGAGGACCACAAGCTGGTGAGAGAGTGAGCAGGTCTGTGGAAGGCACCTAGAAGGCTCATGGACATCAGGTTGAGCAGGATCCAGCAATGTGTCCTGGCAGCAGGGAGGCCAACAGCATCCTGGGCTATAGCAATAGGAGTGCAGTGAGGAGCTGGAGGGAAGTGATTATTTCCATGTGCTCAGCACTTGTTAGACCACATTTGGATCTTGTGTTCAGTTTGGGGCCCTTGCAAACAAGAAGGACAGTGGTAAACTGGTGTGGGGTTTAGTGGAGGACCACAATCAGGGGCTGGAGCACTTGCCCAGGGGAGAGAGTCTGTAAGTGTAGGGTTTGTTTAGCCTAAGAAGGGGGGGAATGTGTTGGGGGTCCCTAATAGCAGCATCCCCCTACCTGGACAAGGTCATAAAGACAGAGCCTGGCGCATCTGAGTGGCACAGTGTGGGGGAGTGACAGTCAACAAGCAGAAGTTGAAACAAGAGAGGTTCACAATATGGCTGAGGAGAAAACATTTTCACATCAAAGGAACTCAAGATACTGGAACATGTTTTCCAGAGGACATTTTCTACTCCCTGTTCTTGAGGATCTTGAAGTCAGATGGAATGGACCCATGAGGCTTGTCCTGCTTTAAGCAATATATTGGACTTGAGATCTCCTCTGACTTGAATTACCCTGTGATTCTATGTGATGATAATATTATTGGAGGAGAGACTTTGACAAATTAGGGAGCTGGACAATCACCAACTGTATGAAGTTCAGCAAGGGAAAGTGCCAGATTCTGCACCTGGATATACAAATTCAGGAATGAGATGCTGGAAAGCAGCACTGGGGAAAGGGACCCGGGGGTCCTGGCTTGATGGCAAGTTGAATCTGAGCAGTGCCCTGGCAGCCAGGAGGGCCAAGCCTGCCCTGGGGTGCATCAGGCACAGCATCACCAGCCAGGCAAGGAAGGGGATTGTCCTGCTCTGCTCTGCACTGGAGCAGCCTCAGCTCGAGTGCTGGGGGCAGTTTTTGGGTGCCACAATACAAAATATTAAACTATTAGAGAGCATCCAAAGGAGGGCAATGAAGATGGTGAAGGGCCTTGAGGAGAAGCCATATGAGGAGTGCCTGAGGTCACTTCAGGTGATGTCAGGGCTGTTCAGCCTGGTCTTCAGGAGAAGAGGAGACTGAGGAGAGACCTCAGTGCAGTGTACGGCTTCCTCATGAGGGGAAGAGGAGGGGCAGGTGCTGATCTCTTCTCTGCGATGACCATTGACAGGATCCAATAAAATGGCCTGAAGTTGTGTCAGGGGAGGTTTAGGTTGCATATCAGGAAAAGGTTCTTCACCCAGAGGGTGTTTGGGCACTGGAACAGGCTCCCCAGGGAATGGTCACAGCACCAGCCTGACAGGGTTCAAGAAGTGTTTGGACAGTGCTCTTGGGCACGTGGTGTGACTCTTGGGGTGTCCTGTGCAGGGCCAGGGCTTGGACTTGATGATCCTGATTGCTCTCTTCCTACTTAACATATTTTTGATGATGATGATGATTATATTTTAAAATTATTTTTTGTGAGAAGTTGAAAGACTGTTGTAAAAGAATGTCCTTTCCAGAGTTTATATTCAGTCTCATTTCAAAAGTACTCTTAAGTACTTTTCATTTGTGCTGAATGTGATTTGATATAGATGAAACAAATGGTGTCTGACACAGAAGACTTCAGAGCTTTTAATTCTGTAATCTCAAGACATGTAGATAATTACATATTTTTTCCTCAAATAAAAATAATCCTCTGCTCATTTTGGCAAATATTTATTCATCTCCCCTGTTTTAATTGGCAATTAAATGAATGGAGCATGACTTCTTTATCAAATAAATACTTACTTTAGAAATTAAGGGTATAATTTGAAAATAAAATGTAATCTTTGAGTTGAACAGATTGCTAATATTCAACAACTATTCATTATCTATTTTCACTTTATGTCTTGGCTGTTTAAAAGGATTTAAGAATATATTCCCTAAACTCAGCATTAGATACAGGAGCTACATTTTCTGGTTGGAAGTTCTTGAACAGACCTTACAATAGGCTCAAGTGAGCTAAAAATAAACTTCTAGCAGTTCATATTAACTGGGTAATAACAGGCAACAGCAAAAAGCAGTATCCAGCTATGATAAAAACAGGAAGCACATTACACAATCTGCCCTTTCCAGATAGGTATGAATTCTTAAAGGCTTAACTAAAATAATAATCCCTCAAAGTTTTTAATAAAAGCAGAGAGTTTTCTATTGTTCATAGCTGAGTGGAGACGAAAAACATGCACCCCAGTACATTGTGAAAGATCTGCTGTGTCCTGGGAAACAACACTATTTCCATTTAGTTCTTGGTAACCCTGATTCAGTTTTTAAGTAATGGATTTGATCCTGCAAAGGGCTGAGCATCAGAGCCTTATCCAGCAAAACTGCAAGATGCTGTTAAGCCTGGGAGCATTTGAGATAGAAACCCAGAAGGTGACCCCTGACCCAGAAGGTGGCTCAGGTGAGAAGAGAGTGCTGAAGGTATTTGTGCTCCAGCATCTCCCAGGAAACCATGTTCCCTGTCTGAAGCAGTAGCATCCTCTTCACCTTTTCTTGGCAGGTAGAGGTGGCAACAGGGTCTTTTCCTTAGAAGTGAAGAGGGAAGCATTAGCTAGATCTAGACCAGCCCAAGAGAGGTTTTGGTACAGACACAATACTCATTTTATTTCTCCGGTCAGGCCAGGAAAAGAAACAACGCCTCTGCTGCCAACGCAAGGTATCTACAAAAGATCTGTGTTTTCTCAGGCCCTTTTTCTGCTTGTGAGGTTGTAAAAAGTAGTGAAAAGTAGTCATGTGCAGAACCAAATATCTGGTGTATCCAAATTCCTGTTGTCTTAAGTCTGACACCGTTCTGAGTACCTAAGTGTTTTGGATGCAGGACCATCTTGTTTGCATTTTTTGGAGTTAACACTTTTTCTGGTATGCTAATGGGACAAATTACAGCATCTTAAGCATGAGGCATTTCAGAAATGCCCCTTGCTTGGGTCAGGATCCAGCCAGACTGCTGTAACAGAGTGTGTTGCCTGCCCAAGAAGGGGCATCCTTCAGCCTAGCTATGGCCTTCTTCTATCCTGGAGTGCTGGCTGATCCCTGCTGTGCTTTTGCCACTGTTGTCCCTGCACCACCGGAATGCCTCCTCAGGGAAGCTCTCACTTGCCTTTTGGGAGACTAGTCTTTCACACGGTGGCTCTGCCCTCTGTAATAGCCCTGTGATAGGAGTCCTTGTGTACATGGTAAACATGATACAACACAGCTTTCTTCACCCTGAGTGTTCAGGATAAATTTGCATGGCAAAGATATGTCACTGTGTATTTCTCATACCAAACAAAATTATGTTAGACCTTTAGGTTTGCTCTGATTTGGGTGTTTTTTATTTAATGCTGCCCATTTGATAAAGTGACCTCTGAAATTAAGATGTTGGAAAGTCTGAACTAACTATTCCACCTGGCAGGATGGAATGCAGCCATATTATTAAATAATGACAATGTTGATTTACTGTTATCAAATTCTTCATAGAAGCTAAATACATTAAACAGTCTGTGCAGGTAATACTGGTATAAACCCAGACCCATGGGTGAACTATTGCCATTATGATCTTATTCTTATCATACAACTTTGCTTACTTTGGTACATTGGAAAAAGCTGGTACTTTGTGTATTCATTAAATGATTGTATGGTCTGCAAACGGTCCTTATCATATTTCAGAAGTACATGGCCAAAATGATTCCTATGATATACAACAGCAGAAAGCTTTGTAAACTAGAGATAAGGTTTCCTGTGGAATCTCCTCAGGTTTAAAAATTGTAAGCCACGTCATTGCCTGCTTAATTTGTTTATGTTTAGTTCGTGGATTACAATAAGTGCTTCCATTTTTAACTGCATCTCGCTCTAATGTATTTCTTTTTGCTGCTTGTTGTGGTTTGGCCCTGGCTAGACGCCAAGTGCCCAACAAGAAGGGAGAGAGAAATAAGGCCCAAGAGAAACAAGGAATGATGCAAAGTACAATTGGTCCCTAAACCCTTGAGTGATGCCCAGCCTGTCTCTACCAGAGACTGGTGCCTCCCAGCTAGCTCCAGCCTAGTTTATATCCCTTTGGCTAGTTTGGATCAGCAGTCCTGGCTGTGCTCCCCTCCTGCTTCTTGTGCGCCTGCTCACTGGCAGAGCATGAGACACTGCAAAGTCCCTGACTTAGGGTAAGCAGGATGGGTTGAGGTTGCAACAAATCTGACCAGAACGTGCTAGAAACAAGTTGGTTTTATTAGTTTAATGGTCACTGGTCACACCATTGATTCATTTTCTCTCAAAGTTGGTCTGCTTGTTCTTAAAGTTGCCTTATGTGATACCTTACTTGCAGTAGGTGCTCCCCACTGTGGTGTTTGTCACCCGTGGGAACTGGGCCAAGGTTATCATGTTGTACTTTGTAACTCTGGTTTATGATGTGTT